>NC_091457.1:170673343-170885843 GCF_027789765.1 Dendropsophus ebraccatus
ATCAGATCTGTGTATACCCGGCCTCAGTGATGTCTCCTCCTCCCCATCAGATCTGTGTATACCCGGCCTCAGTGATGTCTCCCCCTCAGATCTGTGTATACCCGGCCTCAGTGATGTCTCCTCCTCCCCATCAGATCTGTGTATACCCGGCCTCAGTGATGTCTCCTCCTCCCCATCAGATCTGTGTATACCCGGCCTCATTGGGATGTCCCCTCCCCATCAGATCTGTGTATAACCTGGGCCTCAGTGATGTTCTCCTCCTCCCATCAGTTCTGTGTATACCGCCCTCAGTGATGTCTCCTCCTCCCATCAGATCTGTGTATACCCGGCCTCAGTGATGTCTCCTCCTCCCCATCAGATCTGTGTATACCCGGCCTCAGTGATGTCTCCTCCTCCCCATCAGATCTGTGTATACCCGGCCTCAGTGATGTCTCCTCCTCCCCATCAGATCTGTGTATACCCGCCTCAGTGATGTCTCCTCCTCCCCATCAGATCTGTGTATACCGGCCTCAGTGATGTCTCCTCCTCCCCACAGATCTGTGTATACCCCCTCAGTGATGTCTCCCCATCAGATCTGTGTATACCCGCCTCAGTGATGTCTCCTCCTCCCCATCAGATCTGTGATACCCGGCCTCAGTGATGTCTCCTCCTCCCCATCAGATCTGTGTATACCCGGCCTCAGTGATGTCTCCTCCTCCCAAACATGGCAGATCTGTGTATACCCGGGCCTCAGTGATGTCTCCTCCTCCCATCAATCTGTGTATACCCGGCCTCAGTGATGTCTCCTCCTCCCCATCAGATCTGTGTATACCCGCCTCAGTGATGTCTCCTCCTCCCCATCAGATCTGTGTATACCCGGCCTCAGTGATGTTCGCCTCCTCCCATCAGATCTGTGTATACCCGGCCATCAGTGATGTCTCCTCCTCCCATCAGATCTGTGTATACCCTGCCTCAGTGATGTCTCCTCCTCCCCATCAGATCTGTGTATACCCGGCCTCAGTGATGTCTCTCCCATCAGATCTGTGTATCCCGGCCTCAGTGATGTCTCCTCCTCCCTCGATCTGTGTATACCCGGCCTCAGTGATGTCTCCTCCTCCCCATCAGATCTTGTGTATACCCGGCCTCAGTGATGTCTCCTCCCCATCAGATCTGTGTATACCCGGCCTCAGTGATGTCTCCTCCTCCCCATCAGATCTGTGTATACCCGGCCTCAGTGATGTCTCCTCCCCATCAGATCTGTGTATACCCGGCCTCAGTGATGTCTCCTCCTCCCCATCAGATCTGTGTATACCCGGCCTCAGTGATGTCTCCCTCTCCCCATTAGATATGTGTATACCCGCCTCAGTGATGTCTCCCCATCAGATCTGTGTATACCCGGCCTCAGTGATGTCTCCTCCTCCCATCAGATCTGTGTATACCCGGCCTCAGTGATGTCTCCTCCCCATCAGATCTGTGTATACCCGGCCTCAGTGATGTCTCCCCCATCAGATCTGTGTATACCCGGCCTCAGTGATGTCTCCTCCTCCCCATCAGATCTGTGTATACCCGGCCTCAGTGATGTCTCCCTCCCATCAGATCTGTGTATACCCGGCCTCAGTGATGTCTCCTCCTCCCCATCAGATCTGTGTATACCCGGCCTCAGCTGATGTCTCCTCCTCCCCCATCAGATCTGTGTATACCCGCCTCAGTGATGTCTCCTCCTCCCCATCAAGATCTGTGTATACCGGCCTCAGTGATGTCTCCTCCCCCCATTAGATCTGTGTAATACCCCGCTCAGTGATGTCTCCCCCCATGCAGATCTGTGTATACCCGGCCTCAGTGATGTCTCCTCCTCCCATCAGATCTGTGTATACCCGGCCTCAGTGATTCTCCTCCTCCCCATCAGATCTGTGTATACCCGGCCCTCAGTGATGTCCTCCCCTCCCCTCAGATCTGTGTATACCCGGCCCTCAGTGATGTCTCCTCCCCATCAGATCTGTGTATACCCGGCCTCAGTGATTCTCCTCCTCCCCATCAGATCTGTGTATACCCGGCCTCAGTGATGTCTCCCTCCCCATCAGATCTGTGTATACCCGGCCTCAGTGATGTCTCCTCCTCCCCATCAGATCTGTGTATACCCGGCCTCAGTGATGTCTCCTCCTCCCCATCAGATCTGTGTATAACCCGGCCTCAGTGATGTCTCCCCATCAGATCTGTGTATACCCGGCCTCAGTGATGTCTCCTCCCCATCAGATCTGTGTATACCCGGCCTCAGTGATGTCCTCCTCCTCCCCTCAGATCTGTGTATACCCGGCCTCAGTGATGTCTCCTCCTCCCCATCAGATCTGTGTATACCCGGCCTCAGTGATGTCTCCTCCTCCCCATCAGATCTGTGTATACCCGGCCTCAGTGATGTCTCCTCCTCCCCATCAGATCTGTGTATACCCGCCTCAGTGATGTCTCCTCCTCCATCAGATCTGTGTATACCCGCCTCAGTGATGTCTCCTCCTCCCCATCAGATCTGTGTATACCCGGCCTCAGTGATGTCTCCTCCTCCCTCAAAAGAAAAAGTGATTTCAGATCTGTGTATACCCGGCCTCAGTGATGTCTCCTCCTCCTCCCCATCAGTGTATCTTGTATACCCGGCCTCAGTGATGTTCTCCTCCTCCCCATCAGATCTGTGTATACCCGGCCTCAGTGATGTCTCCTCCTCCCACATCAGATCTGTGTATACCCGGCCTCAGTGATGTCTCCTCCTCCCCATCAGATCTGTGTATACCCGGCCTCAGTGATGTCTCCCTCCCCATCAGATCTGTGTATACCCGGCCTCAGTGATGTCTCCTCTCCCATCAGATCTGTGTATACCCGGCCTCAGTGATGTCTCCTCCCATCAGATCTGTGTATACCCGGCCTCAGTGATGTCTCCTCCCCATCAGATCTGTGTATACCCGGCCTCAGTGATGTCTCCTCCTCCCATCAGATCTGTGTATACCCGGCCTCAGTGATGTCTCCTCACTTCCCGCATCCCAGATCTGTGTATACCCGGCCTCAGTGATGTCTCTCCTCCCCATCAGATCTGTGTATACCCGGCCTCAGTGATGTCCTCCTCCCCATCAGATCTGTGTATACCCCGGCCTCAGTGATGTCTCCTCCTCCCCATCAGATCTGTGTATACACCGGCCTCAGTGATGTCTCCTCCTCCCCATCAGATCTGTGTATACCCGGCCTCAGTGATGTCTCCTCCCAATCAGATCTGTGTATACCCGGCCTCAGTGATGTCTCCTCCTCCCATCAGATCTGTGTATACCCGGCCTCATTGATGTCTCCTCCTCACCCTCAGATCTGTGTATACCCGGCCTCAGTTATGTCTCCTCCTCCCCATCAGCTCTGTGTATACCGGCCTCAGTGATGTCTCCTCCTCCCATCAGATCTGTGTATACCCGGCCTCAGTGATGTCTCCTCCTCCCCATCAGATCTGTGTATACCCGGCCTCAGTGATGTCTCCTCCTCCCCATCAGATCTGTGTATACCCGGCCTCAGTGATGTCTCCTCCCATCAGATCTGTGTATACCCGGCCTCAGTGATGTCTCCTCCCATCAGATCTGTTGTATACCCGGCCTCAGTGATGTCTCCTCCTCCCCATCAGATCTGTGTATACCCACCGGCCTCAGTGATGTCTCCTCCTCCCCATCAGATCTGTGTATACCCGGCCTCAGTGATGTCTCCTCCTCCCATCAGATCTGTGTATACCCGGCCTCAGTGATGTCTCCTCCTCCCCATCAGATCTGTGGTATACCCGCCTCAGTGATGTCTCCTCCTCCCCATCAGATCTGTGTATACCCGGCCTCAGTGATGTCTCCTCCTCCCCATCAGATCTGTGTATACCCGGCCTCAGTGATGTCTCCTCCCCATCAGATCTGTGTATACCCGGCCTCAGTGATGTCTCCCCATCAGATCTGTGTATACCCGGCCTCAGTGATGTCTCCCCATCAGATCTGTGTATACCCGGCCTCAGTGATGTCTCCTCCTCCCCATCAGATCTGTGTATACCCGGCCTCAGTGATGTCTCCTCCCCATCAGATCTGTGTATACCCGGCCTCAGTGATGTCTCCTCCTCCCCATCAGATCTGTGTATACCCGGCCTCAGTGATATCTCCTCCCCATCAGATCTGTGTATACCCGGCCTCAGTGATGTCTCACTCCCATCAGATCTGTGTATACCCGGCCTCAGTGATGTCTCCTCCTCCCCATCAGATCGGTGTATACCCGGCCTCAGTGATGTCTCCTCCCATCAGATCTGTGTATACCCGGCCTCAGTGATGTCCCCATCAGATCTGTGTATACCCGGCCTCAGTGATGTCTCCTCCTCCCCCATCAGATCTGTGTATACCCGCCTCAGTGATGTTCCTCCCCCCCCATCAGATCTGTGTATACCCGGCCTCAGTGATGTCTCCCCATCAGATCTGTGTATACCCGGCCTCAGTGATGTCTCCTCCTCCCCATCAGATCTGTGTATACCCGGCCTCAGTGATGTCTCCCCATCAGATCTGTGTATACCCGGCCTCAGTGATGTCTCCTCCTCCCCATCAGATCTGTGTATACCCGGCCTCAGTGATGTCTCCTCCCCATCAGATCTGTGTATACCCGGCCTCAGTGATGTCTCCTCCCCATCAGATCTGTGTATACCCGGCCTCAGTGATGTCTCCCCATCAGATCTGTGTATACACGGCCTCAGTGATGTCTCCCCATCAGATCTGTGTATACACGGCCTCAGTGATACATATATATACATGAGTGTCCGCCCTCAGGGGCCCGGTCCCGGTCTTACACCCGCCGCTCCTCCCCTTCATTTCTTACCGACACCAGTGAGCAGCGAGCCCGCACACAGGACACACGAGGACACGGCGCGGGGAGATGACGTCACCATCACATGAGACGGCGCACGCGCACCTGCTTATTGTGCTTGTTACCTAGGCAACGGCTGTGCCTGAGGAGACAGCTACAGCTGCACGTGACTGACCGCGCATGTCATACAGCCGGCTCCTGCGCCTCATAGAAAGGTACGGTGACCGAGGAGAGCGGGAGAGACGACCGACAGCCACCTCACCGGTTATATATACTACTATACACCCGCACTCCTTATATATACCCTAGTATACACCCGCACCAGTTATATATACTAGTATACACCCGCACCCGTTATATATACTAGTATACACCCTCACCGGTTATATATACCCTAGTATACACCCGTACCTGTTATATATACTAGTATACACCCGCACCTGTTATATATACTAGTATACACCCGCACCGCTTATATATACTAGTATACACCCGCACCTGTTATATATACCCTAGTATACACCCGTACCTGTTATATATACTAGTATACACCCGCACCTGTTATATATACTAGTATACACCCGCACCGCTTATATATACTAGTATACACCCGCACCTGTTATATATACCCTAGTATACACCCGCACCGCTTATATATACTAGTATACACCCGCACCCGTTATATATACTAGTATACACCCACACCCGTTATATATACTAGTATACACCCGCACCGGTTATATATACTAGTATACACCCACACCTGTTATATATACTAGTATACACCCGCACCCGTTATATATACTAGTATACACCCGCACCGGTTATATATACTAGTATACACCCACACCTGTTATATATACTAGTATACACCCGCACCTGTTATATATACCCTAGTATACACCCGCACCTGTTATATATACCCTAGTATACACCCGCACCCGTTATATATACTAGTATACACCCGCACCAGTTATATATACTAGTATACACCCGCACCTGTTATATATACCCTAGTATACACCCGCACCCGTTATATATACTAGTATACACCCGCACCTGTTATATACCCTAGTATACACCCGCACCGGTTATATATACTAGTATACACCCGCACCGGTTATATATACTAGTATACAACCGCACCCGTTATATATACTAGTATACACCCGCACCGGTTATATATACCCTAGTATACACCCGCACCAGTTATATATACTAGTATACACCCGCACCTGTTATATATACTATAATACACCCGCACCTGTTATATATATACTAGTATACACCCGCACCTGTTATATATACTAGTATACACCCGCACCCGTTATATATACTAGTATACACCCGCACCTGTTATATATACCCTAGTATACACCTGCACCAGTTATATATACCCTAGTATACACCCGCACCTGTTATATATACTAGTATACACCCGCACCGGTTATATATACTAGTATACACCCGCACCTGTTATATATACTAGTATACACCCGCACCTGTTATATATACCCTAGTATACACCCGCACCCGTTATATATACTAGTATACACCCGCACCCGTTATATATACTAGTATACACCTGCACCGGTTATATATACCCTAGTATACACCCGCACCTGTTATATATACTAGTATACACCCGCACCGGTTATATATACTAGTATACACCCGCACCTGTTATATATACTAGTATACACCCACACCTGTTATATATACTAGTATACACCCGCACCAGTTATATATACTAGTATACACCCGCACCGGTTATATATACTAGTATACACCCGCACTCCTTACATATACCCTAGTATACACCCGCACCCGTTATATATACTAGTATACACCCGCACCCGTTATATATACTAGTATACACCCGCACCTGTTATATACCCTAGTATACACCCGCACCTGTTATATATACTAGTATACACCCGCACCTGTTATATATACTAGTATACACCCGCACCGGTTATATATACTAGTATACACCCGCACCTGTTATATATACTAGTATACACCCGCACCCGTTATATATACTAGTATACACCCGCACCTGTTATATACCCTAGTATACACCCGCACCTGTTATATATACTAGTATACACCCGCACCTGTTATATATACTAGTATACACCCGCACCGGTTATATATACTAGTATACACCCGCACCTGTTATATATACTAGTATACACCCGCACCTGTTATATATACTAGTATACACCCACACCTGTTATATATACTAGTATACACCCACACCTGTTATATATACTAGTATACACCCGCACCCGTTATATATACTAGTATACACCCACACCTGTTATATATACTAGTATACACCCACACCTGTTATATATACTAGTATACACCCACACCTGTTATATATACTAGTATACACCCACACCTGTTATATATACTAGTATACACCCGCACCCGTTATATATACCCTAGTATACACCCGCACCTGTTATATATACTAGTATACACCCACACCTGTTATATATACTAGTATACACCCGCACCGGTTATATATACTAGTATACACCTGCACCAGTTATATATACCCTAGTATACACCCGCACCTGTTATATATACTAGTATACACCCGCACCCGTTATATATACTAGTATACACCCGCACCTGTTATATATACTAGTATACACCTGCACCAGTTATATATACCCTAGTATACACCCGCACCAGTTATATATACCCTAGTATACACCCGCACCAGTTATATATACCCTAGTATACACCCGCACCTGTTATATATACTAGTATACACCCGCACCGGTTATATATACTACTATACACCCGTACCTGTTATATATACTAGTATACACCCGCACCTGTTATATATACTACTATACACCCGCACCTGTTATATATACTACTATACACCCGCACCTGTTATATATACTAGTATACACCCGCACCTGTTATATATACTAGTATACACCCGCACCTGTTATATATACTAGTATACACCCGCACCAGTTATATATACCCTAGTATACACCCGCACCTGTTATATATACTAGTATACACCCGCACCAGTTATATACACTAGTATACACCCGCACCTGTTATATACACTAGTATACACCCGCACCCGTTATATATACTAGTATACACCCGCACCGGTTATATATACTAGTATACACCCGCACCTGTTATATATACTAGTATACACCTGCACCCGTTATATATACTAGTATACACCCGCACCCGTTATATATACTAGTATACACCCGCACCTGTTATATATACTAGTATACACCTGCACTGGTTATATATACTAGTATACACCCGCACCTGTTATATATATACTAGTATACACCCGCACCTGTTATATATACTAGTATACACCCGCACCCGTTATATATACTAGTATACACCCGCACCTGTTATATATACCCTAGTATACACCTGCACCAGTTATATATACCCTAGTATACACCCGCACCTGTTATATATACTAGTATACACCCGCACCGGTTATATATACTAGTATACACCCGTACCTGTTATATATACTAGTATACACCCGCACCGGTTATATATACTAGTATACACCCGCACCTGTTATATATACTAGTATACACCCGCACCTGTTATATATACTAGTATACACCCGCACCCGTTATATATACTAGTATACACCTGCACCAGTTATATATACCCTAGTATACACCCGCACCTGTTATATACTAGTATACACCCGTACCTGTTATATATACTAGTATACACCCGCACCTGTTATATATACTAGTATACACCCGCACCAGTTATATATACTAGTATACACCCGCACCCGTTATATATACTAGTATACACCCGTACCTGTTATATATACCAGTATACACCCGCACCTGTTATATATACCAGTATACACCCGCACCTGTTATATATACTAGTATACACCCGCACCCGTTATATATACTAGTATACACCCGCACCTTTTATATATACTAGTATACACCCGCACCGGTTATATATACCCTAGTATACACCCGCACCAGTTATATATACTAGTATACACCCGCACCTGTTATATATACTATAATACACCCGCACCTGTTATATATACTAGTATACACCCGCACCCGTTATATATACTAGTATACACCCGCACCCGTTATATATACTAGTATACACCCGCACCAGTTATATATACCCTAGTATACACCCGCACCTGTTATATATACTAGTATACACCCGCACCTGTTATATATACTATAATACACCCGCACCTGTTATATATACTAGTATACACCCGCACCGGTTATATATACTAGTATACACCCGCACCTGTTATATATACTAGTATACACCCGCACCTGTTATATATACTAGTATACACCCGCACCTGTTATATATACTAGTATACACCCGCACCTGTTATATATACTAGTATACACCCGCACCTGTTATATATACCCTAGTATACACCAGCACCCGTTATATATACTAGTATACACCCGCACCCGTTATATATACTAGTATACACTCGTACCTGATATATATATACCCTAGTATACACCCGCACCAGTTATATATACCCTAGTATACACCCGCACCGGTTATATATACCAGTATACACCCGCACCGGTTATATATACCAGTATACACCCGCACCAGTTATATATACCCTAGTATACACCCCCACCGGTTATATATACTAGTATACACCCGCACCCGTTATGTATACTAGTATACACCCGCACCCGTTATATATACTAGTATACACCCGCACCCGTTATATATACTAGTATACACCCGCACCTGTTATATATACTAGTATACACCCGCACCCGTTATATATACCCTAGTATACACCCGCACCCGTTATATATACTAGTATACACCCGCACCTGTTATATATACTAGTATACACCCGCACCTGTTATATATACTAGTATACACCCGCACCAGTTATATATACTAGTATACACCCGCACCAGTTATATATACTAGTATACACCCGCACCAGTTATATATACTAGTATACACCCGCACCTGTTATATATACTAGTATACACCCGCACCTGTTATATATACTAGTATACACCCGCACCAGTTATATATACCCTAGTATACACCCGCACCTGTTATATATACCCTAGTATACACCCGTACCTGTTATATATACTAGTATACACCCGCACCTGTTATATATACCCTAGTATACACCCGCACCAGTTATATATACCCTAGTATACACCCGCACCGGTTATATATACCCTAGTATACACCCGCACCGATTATATATACTAGTATACACCCGCACCCGTTATATATACTAGTATACACCCGCACCTGTTATATATACTATTATACACCCGCACCCGTTATATATACTAGTATACACCCGCACCTGTTATATATACTATTATACACCCGCACCTGTTATATATACTAGTATACACTCGTACCTGATATATATACCCTAGTATACACCCGCACCTGTTATATATACTAGTATACACCCGCACCTGATGTATACACCCGCACCCGTTATATATACTAGTATACACCCACACCTGTTATATATACTAGTATACACCCGCACCTGTTATATATACCCTAGTATACACCTGCACCCGTTATATATACTAGTATACACCCGCACCAGTTATATATACCCTAGTATACACCCGCACCTGTTATATATACTAGTATACACCCGCACCTGTTATATATACCCTTGTATACACCCGCACCTGTTATATATACTAGTATACACCCGTACCCGTTATATATACTAGTATACACCCGCACCCGTTATATATACCAGTATACACCCACACCAGTTATATATATACTAGTATACACCCGCACCCGTTATATATACTAGTATACACCCGTACCCGTTATATATACTAGTATACACCCGCACCAGTTATATATACTAGTATACACCCGCACCTGTTATATATACTAGTATACACCCGCACCTGTTATATATACTAGTATACACCCGCACCTGTTATATATACCCTAGTATACACCCGCACCCGTTATATATACTAGTATACACCCGCACCCGTTATATATACTAGTATACACCCGTACCCGTTATATATACTAGTATACACCCGCACCCGTTATATATACTAGTATACACCCGCACCTGTTATATATACTAGTATACACCCGCACCCGTTATATATACTAGTATACACCCGCACCAGTTATATATATACTAGTATACACCCGCACCCGTTATATATACTAGTATACACCCGTACCCGTTATATATACTAGTATACACCCGCACCAGTTATATATACTAGTATACACCCGCACCTGTTATATATACCCTAGTATACACCCGCACCCGTTATATATACTAGTATACACCTGCACCTGTTATATATACCCTAGTATACACCCGCACCTGTTATATATACTAGTATACACCCGCACCAGTTATATATACTAGTATACACCCGCACCCGTTAAATATACTAGTATACACCCGCACCCGTTATATATACTAGTGTACACCCGCACCCGTTATATATACTAGTATACACCCGCACCCGTTATATATACTAGTATACACCCGCACCCGTTATATATACTAGTATACACCCGCACCCGTTATATATACTAGTATACACCCGCACCCGTCAGATATACTAGTATACACCCGCACCCGTTATATATACTAGTATACACCCGCACCCGTTATATATACTAGTATACACCCGCACCCGTTATATATACTAGTATACACCCGCACCAGTTATATATACTAGTATACACCCGCACCCGTTATATATACTAGTATACACCCGCACCCGTTATATATACTAGTATACACCCGCACCCGTTATATATACTAGTATACAACCGCACCCGTTATATATACTAGTATTCACCCGCACTCCTTATATATGCCCTAGTATACACCCGCACCCGTTATATATACTAGTATACACCCGCACCCGTCAGATATACTAGTATACACCCGCACCAGTTATATATACTAGTATACACCCGCACCAGTTATATATACCCTAGTATACACCCGCACCTGTTATATATACCCTAGTATACACCCATACCTGTTATATATACTAGTATACACCCGCACCCGTTATATATACTAGTATACACCCGCACCTTTTATATATACTAGTATACACCCGCACCCGTTATATATACTAGTATACAACCGCACCTGTTATATATACTAGTATACACCCGCACCTGTTATATATACTAGTATACACCCGCACTCCTTATATATACCCTAGTATACACCCGCACCAGTTATATATACTAGTATACACCCGCACCCGTTATATATACTAGTATACACCCGCACCTGTTATATATACTAGTATACACCCGCACCCGGCACCCGTCAGATATACTAGTATGTGTAAACAACAATGATATAGTCCTCTAAGTCACAGCAGCCCTATGTGATATAGTATTGAAACATAATAAAATAACAATATAAAATGCTGGTTTAATTAGAATATATAAAATCACATATAATGATCATGGAAACAATAAAGTACAATAAAAGATACTGGTAAAAATGCTGCCGGGCCCTGGCGGGAAAATAAATGAATATTTGGATACCAGCACTGCGGGTTAAGGCTGGGTTCACACACAGTATATTTGAGGCTGTATAGCAACCAAAACCAGGAGTGGATTGAAAACACAGAGAGGTTCTGTTCACATAATGTTGTAATTGAGTGGATGGCCGTCATTTAATGGCAAATTTTTGCTGTTATTTTAAAACAACGGCTGTTATATTGAAATAATGGCCGTTATTTACTGTTATATGGCGGCCATCCACTCAATTTCACCATTGTGTGAACAGATCCTTTCTGTGTTTTCAATCCACTCCTGGTTTTGGTTGCTATGAGGACCTGACTTGAGGACCAAATACAGCCTGAAATATACGTAGTGTGAACCCAGCCTAAGTCTGTAATGGGTGATGTCCGAACAGCAATAGGCAGAGTAACTATAGATATAATAGGCAGCTATGTGCCACGGAGCTGGCTGTGTACAGTAGTTCAGATGCAGTCACGTAGTTGTGGCAGTTTGTGCTCCCCAAGGTAGCGACATTGTATCAATCAGCAACAATGATAGCGATCCATAGATAGTCTATAACAGAGAGTGATCCATAGTCTATTACAGAGAGCGATCCATAGATAGTCTATAACAGAGAGCGATCCATAGTCTATAACAGATAGCGATCCATAGATAGTCTATAACAGAGAGCGATCCATAGTCTATAACAGAGCGATCCATAGTCTATAACAGATAGCGATCCATAGTCTATAACAGATAGCGATCCATAGATAGTCTATAACAGAGAGCGATCCATAGATAGTCTATAACAGAGAGCGATCCATAGATAGTCTATAACAGAGAGCGATCCATAGATAGTCTATAACAGAGAGCGATCCATAGATAGTCTATAACAGAGAGCGATCCATAGTCTATAACAGATAGCGATCCATAGTCTATAACAGAGAGCGATCCATAGTCTATAACAGATAGCGATCCATAGATAGTCTATAACAGAGAGCGATCCATAGTCTATAACAGAGCGATCCATAGTCTATAACAGATAGCGATCCATAGTCTATAACAGATAGCGATCCATAGATAGTCTATAACAGATAGCGATCCATAGATAGTCTATAACAGAGAGCGATCCATAGTCTATAACAGAGAGCGATCCATAGATAGTCTATAACAGAGAGCGATCCATAGATAGTCTATAACAGATAGCGATCCATAGTCTATAACAGATAGCGATCCATAGTCTATAACAGATAGCGATCCATAGTCTATAACAGATAGCGATCCATAGATAGTCTATAATAGATAGCGATCCATAGATAGTCTATAACAGATAGCGATCCATAGATAGTCTATAACAGAGAGCGATCCATAGATAGTCTATAACAGAGAGCGATCCATAGTCTATAACAGATAGCGATCCATAGTCTATAACAGAGAGCGATCCATAGTCTATAACAGATAGCGATCCATAGTCTATAACAGAGAGCGATCCATAGATAGTCTATAACAGAGAGCGATCCATAGTCTATAACAGATAGCGATCCATAGATAGTCTATAACAGATAGCGATCCATAGATAGTCTATAACAGAGAGCGATCCATAGTCTATAACAGAGAGCGATCCATAGATAGTCTATAACAGAGAGCGATCCATAGATAGTCTATAACAGAGAGCGATCCATAGTCTATAACAGATAGCGATCCATAGTCTATAACAGATAGCGATCCATAGATAGTCTATAACAGAGAGCGATCCATAGATAGTCTATAACAGAGAGCGATCCATAGATAGTCTATAACAGAGAGCGATCCATAGATAGTCTATAACAGAGAGCGATCCATAGTCTATAACAGAGAGCGATCCATAGTCTATAACAGAGAGCGATCCATAGTCTATAACAGAGAGCGATCCATAGTCTATAACAGAGAGCGATCCATAGATAGTCTATAACAGAGAGCGATCCATAGATAGTCTATAACAGAGAGCGATCCATAGATAGTCTATAACAGAGAGCGATCCATAGATAGTCTATAACAGAGAGCGATCCATAGATAGTCTATAACAGAGAGCGATCCATAGATAGTCTATAACAGAGAGCGATCCATAGATAGTCTATAACAGAGAGCGATCCATAGATAGTCTATAACAGATAGCGATCCATAGTCTATAACAGAGAGCGATCCATAGTCTATAACAGAGAGCGATCCATAGATAGTCTATAACAGAGAGCGATCCATAGATAGTCTATAACAGAGAGCGATCCATAGATAGTCTATAACAGAGAGCGATCCATAGTCTATAACAGAGAGCGATCCATAGTCTATAACAGAGAGCGATCCATAGATAGTCTATAACAGAGAGCGATCCATAGATAGTCTATAACAGAGAGCGATCCATAGATAGTCTATAACAGAGAGCGATCCATAGATAGTCTATAACAGAGAGCGATCCATAGATAGTCTATAACAGAGAGCGATCCATAGATAGTCTATAACAGAGAGCGATCCATAGATAGTCTATAACAGAGAGCGATCCATAGATAGTCTATAACAGAGAGCGATCCATAGATAGTCTATAACAGAGAGCGATCCATAGATAGTCTATAACCAACAGTAGAAAATCACAGACTGTAGATATTTAGCAGGATTCTTAGTCATAAGCTGCTGCCAAACACTGGAGAGATGAGCCTGGGGAGTATCTGTGGTTTGTCAGTATATTGGTACTGAAATGGCTGGGATTGCTGGGATCTGTAGTGTTTGTCAGTATACTGGTACTGAAATTGCTGGGATCTGTAGTGTGTTTGTCAGTATACTGGTACTGGAATGGCTGGGATTGCTGGGATCTGTAGTGTGTTTGTCAGTATACTGGTACTGAAATGGCTGGGATTGCTGGGATCTGTAGTGTGTTTGTCAGTATACTGGTACTGGAATGGCTGGGATTGCTGGGATCTGTAGTGTGTTTGTCAGTATACTGGTACTGGAATGGCTGGGATTGCTGGGATCTGTAGTGTGTTTGTCAGTATACTGGTACTGAAATGGCTGGGATTGCTGGGATCTGTAGTGTGTTTGTCAGTATACTGGTACTGAAATGGCTGGGATTGCTGGGATCTGTAGTGTGTTTGTCAGTATATTGGTACTGAAATGGCTGGGATTGCTGGGATCTGTAGTGTGTTTGTCAGTATATTGGTACTGAAATGGCTGGGATCAGTATATTGGTACTGGAATGGCTGGGATTGCTGGGATCTGTAGTGTGTTTGTCAGTATACTGGTACTGGAATGGCTGGGATTGCTGGGATCTGTAGTGTGTTTGTCAGTATACTGGTACTGGAATGGCTGGGATTGCTGGGATCTGTAGTGTGTTTGTCAGTATATTGGTACTGGAATGGCTGGGATTGCTGGGATCTGTAGTGTGTTTGTCAGTATATTGGTACTGGAATGGCTGGGATTGCTGGGATCTGTAGTGTGTTTGTCAGTATACTGGTACTGGAATGGTTGGGATTGCTGGGATCTGTAGTGTGTTTGTCAGTATACTGGTACTGGAACGCCTCTGTAGTGTGTTTGTCAGTATATTGGTACTGGAATGGCTGGGATTGCTGGGATCTGTAGTGTGTGTCAGTATATTGGTACTGGAATGGCTGGGATTGCTGGGATCTGTAGTGTGTTTGTCAGTATACTGGTACTGAAATGGCTGGGATTGCTGGGATCTGTAGTGTGTGTCAGTATATTGGTACTGAAATGGCTGGGATTGCTGGGATCTGTAGTGTGTTTGTCAGTATATTGGTACTGAAATGGCTGGGATTGCTGGGATCTGTAGTGTGTTTGTCAGTATACTGGTACTGGAATGGCTGGGATTGCTGGGATCTGTAGTGTGTTTGTCAGTATACTGGTACTGAAATGGCTGGGATTGCTGGGATCTGTAGTGTGTTTGTCAGTATACTGGTACTGAAATTGCTGGGATCTGTAGTGTGTTTGTCAGTATACTGGTACTGAAATTGCTGGGATCTGTAGTGTGTTTGTCAGTATACCGGTACTGGAATGACTGGGATTGCTGGGATCTGTAGTACTACAGTGCCAGTCCCAGTACATTCTACAGACACATGCTTATTTGTCTAGGGTGGAGGTTGTGTAGTAGTAAGGAAAGCGTCTGGTGTCTGACACCTCTCACCCGTCCCGATGGAGATACAGCAGCAGAAGCGATCAGGGCGGCCTGTGGCAATGCGTCCTTGTGTAGTGGCAGGAGCAGTTCACACACTCTCAAAGAACTGGCACTTAATTAAGAGGGACAAAATTCTAGGAACACTACTACCCCCAAAACCCCCATCATCTCCACCAAAGCTCCCAATCTGGGAATACAAATCGCTCCGACTGTTAGAAAAACAGAACAACGTGGTTAGATGTTCCTGGCGGCTCATGTATGGGGTGCAAAACCACCAACACCCCTAGAAGTATCACATCAATCCCATCTACAGCCAATGATTACAAGTGGGACATCAAGGAACCTCTGACATGTAACTCAGACGGCGTTATTTATGTCACCCAGTGCAGCTGCCCGAAGCAATACATTGGGAGGACTAAAAGGCAACCGAAAACCAGGATTTGGGAGCACATTCGTAATATCAAAAAAGGAGAAATGACACATCCCCAATCACTTCACTTTAGAGAATGTCACCAGTGCAACCCTCCTCACCTGCCCTCCTCACCTGCCCTCCTCACCTGCCCTCCTCACCTGCCCTCCTCACCTGTCCTTCTCACCTGTCCTTCTCACCTGTCCTTCTCACCTGTCCTCCTCACCTGTCCTCCTCACCTGTCCTCCTCACCTGTCCTCCTCACCTGTCCTCCTCACCTGTCCTCCTCACCTGTCCTTCTCACCTGTCCTTCTCACCTGTCCTTCTCACCTGTCCTCCTCACCTGTCCTCCTCACCTGTCCTTCTCACCTGTCCTCACCTGTCCTTCTCACCTGTCCTTCTCACCTGTCCTCCTCACCTGTCCTCCTCACCTGTCCTCCTCACCTGTCCTTCTCACCTGTCCTCCTCACCTGTCCTCACCTGTCCTTCTCACCTGTCCTCCTCACCTGTCCTCCTCACCTGTCCTCCTCACCTGTCCTCCTCACCTGTCCTCCTCACCTGTCCTCCTCACCTGTCCTCCTCACCTGTCCTCCTCACCTGTCCTCCTCACCTGTCCTCACCTGTCCTCCTCACCTGCCCTCCTCACCTGCCCTCCTCACCTGCCCTCCTCACCTGCCCTCCTCACCTGTCCTCCTCACCTGTCCTCCTCACCTGTCCTCCTCACCTGTCCTCCTCGGCCATCCAGAATGTCCCGAGGGATTGGAGAGGTGGTGATTACATCAGACAAATGTCCCGCATCCAATCACAAAAAATATTTGGGTTCGACAGCCTTGAGCCTGCAGGTCTAAATGGCGAATTGGAACTCTTGGGGTTCCTATAAGTCTCTGTTTTCCACCATGTGGCCTCTTCTCCATGGTCAGCTACGTGTCAGGCCGTCCTACACGCCACCGGATCGGCCCCCGTAGCCTCGGCCCCATGGCTCACTGCACTATTTATCACTCCAGATTGATCTTTTCCTCCATGCATGTAGGTTACCGCACCTCATATCACCTACTTCTCTGATTTTTATTTCATAATTCATAGTGTCTCACTGACCCTTGTGCTTCACTCCTATATAACAGCCACCAGACATCATTATCACACCCGCTTCTTTCCCTGCCAAATAAAACCTTTACTAATATATATTTCAATGGAAAATGATACGATTATTATTTCATTCTTCGTATGTACCACATGACTAATCATTTTATTTGCTGTTTGGTTATCGATCGCTATTAGATGTGTTTTTGTTTAGTATGATTCATGTTTGTCCATATTTTTCTCTACCTTCATTGTTATTTTCCTCATGTCTCAATGCCTATGATTATAAGAATTGCCAGATAATATGCCAGATCCACTCCGGATTTTCTTATTACCTAGATCCAGTTCAGGTTTTCCTATGTACCTGAACATAGGCTGATCATGTGATCAATTAGGGGGAGATAAAAGTATCTTCCCTCCACCATACAAACCTACTGTGCCACTGATGAAGGAGTGACCTGACACGCTGAAACACGTATGGCTAAACCTTATGCTCCCACACATGTGTAAGAGCAAGTCCTGTACACCATTCTCACTATTGGGCCCCATTCACATATGCCATTTTCTCCAAACAAACTGCTGGTTATACCTGAATATTGCTGCATCAGAAACTGACAAAAAGAGGACGGTGAGAACGTCCAGAGCGCGGCCGTGCAGAGTGTGTGAACTGCTCCTGCCACTACACAAGGAGGCATTGCCACAGGCCGCCCTGATCGCTTCTGCTGCTGTATCTCCATCGGGACGGGTGAGAGGTGTCAGACACCAGACGCTTTCCTTACTACTACACAACCTCCACCCTAGACAAATAAGCATGTGTCTGTAGAATGTACTGGGACTGGCACTGTAGTACTACAGATCCCAGCAATCCCAGTCATTCCAGTACTGGTATACTGACAAACACACTACAGATCCCAGCAATCCCAGCCATTCCAGTACCAGTATACTGACAAACACACTACAGATCCCAGCAATCCCAACCATTCCAGTACCAGTATACTGACAAACACACTACAGATCCCAGCAATCCCAGCCATTTCAGTACCAATATACTGACAAACACACTACAGATCCCAGCAATTCCAGTACTGGTATACTGACAAACACACTACAGATCCCAGCAATCCCAGCCATTCCAGTACCAATATACTGACACACACTACAGATCCCAGCAATCCCAGCCATTCCAGTACCAATATACTGACAAACACACTACAGATCCCAGCAATCCCAGCCATTTCAGTACTGGTATACTGACAAACACACTACAGATCCCAGCAATCCCAGCCATTTCAGTACCAGTATACTGACACACACTACAGATCCCAGCAATCCCAGCCATTTCAGTACCAATATACTGACACACACTACAGATCCCAGCAATCCCAGCCATTTCAGTACCAGTATACTGACAAACACACTACAGATCCCAGCAATCCCAGCCATTTCAGTACCAGTATACTGACACACACTACAGATCCCAGCAATCCCAGCCATTTCAGTACCAGTATACTGACAAACACACTACAGATCCCAGCAATCCCAGCCATTTCAGTACCAGTATACTGACACACACTACAGATCCCAGCAATCCCAGCCATTTCAGTACCAATATACTGACAAACACACTACAGATCCCAGCAATCCCAGCCATTTCAGTACCAGTATACTGACAAACACACTACAGATCCCAGCAATCCCAGCCATTTCAGTACCAATATACTGACAAACACACTACAGATCCCAGCAATCCCAGCCATTTCAGTACCAATATACTGACAAACACACTACAGATCCCAGCAATCCCAGCCATTCCAGTACCAGTATACTGACAAACACACTACAGATCCCAGCCATTCCAGTACCAGTATACTGACAAACACACTACAGATCCCAGCAATCCCAGCCATTTCAGTACCAATATACTGACAAACACACTACAGATCCCAGCAATCCCAGCCATTCCAGTACCAGTATACTGACAAACACACTACAGATCCCAGCAATCCCAGCCATTTCAGTACCAATATACTGACAAACACACTACAGATCCCAGCAATCCCAGCCATTTCAGTACCAATATACTGACAAACACACTACAGATCCCAGCAATCCCAGCCATTCCAGTACCAGTATACTGACAAACACACTACAGATCCCAGCAATCCCAGCCATTCCAGTACCAGTATACTGACACACACTACAGATCCCAGCAATCCCAGCCATTCCAGTACCAATATACTGACAAACACACTACAGATCCCAGCAATCCCAGCCATTCCAGTACCAATATACTGACAAACACACTACAGATCCCAGCAATCCCAGCCATTCCAGTACCAATATACTGACAAACACACTACAGATCCCAGCCATTCCAGTACCAATATACTGACATACCACAGATACTCCCCAGGCTCATCTCTCCAGTGTTTGGCAGCAGCTTATGACTAAGAATCCTGCTAAATATCTACAGTCTGTGATTTTCTACTGTTGGTTATAGACTATCTATGGATCGCTCTCTGTTATAGACTATCTATGGATCGCTCTCTGTTATAGACTATCTATGGATCGCTCTCTGTTATAGACTATCTATGGATCGCTATGTGTTATAGACTATCTATGGATCGCTCTCTGTTATAGACTATCTATGGATCGCTCTCTGTTATAGACTATCTATGGATCGCTCTCTGTTATAGACTATCTATGGATCGCTCTCTGTTATAGACTATCTATGGATCGCTCTCTGTTATAGACTATCTATGGATCGCTCTCTGTTATAGACTATCTATGGATCGCTCTCTGTTATAGACTATCTATGGATCGCTCTCTGTTATAGACTATCTATGGATCGCTCTCTGTTATAGACTATCTATGGATCGCTCTCTGTTATAGACTATCTATGGATCGCTCTCTGTTATAGACTATCTATGGATCGCTCTCTGTTATAGACTATGGATCGCTCTCTGTTATAGACTATCTATGGATCGCTCTCTGTTATAGACTATCTATGGATCGCTCTCTGTTATAGACTATCTATGGATCGCTCTCTGTTATAGACTATCTATGGATCGCTCTCTGTTATAGACTATGGATCGCTCTCTGTTATAGACTATCTATGGATCGCTCTCTGTTATAGACTATGGATCGCTATCTGTTATAGACTATCTATGGATCGCTCTCTGTTATAGACTATGGATCGCTCTCTGTTATAGACTATCTATGGATCGCTCTCTGTTATAGACTATGGATCGCTATCTGTTATAGACTATCTATGGATCGCTCTCTGTTATAGACTATCTATGGATCGCTCTCTGTTATAGACTATGGATCGCTATCTGTTATAGACTATCTATGGATCGCTCTCTGTTATAGACTATCTATGGATCGCTCTCTGTTATAGACTATCTATGGATCGCTCTCTGTTATAGACTATCTATGGATCGCTATCTGTTATAGACTATCTATGAATCGCTATCTGTTATAGACTATCTATGAATCGCTATCATTGTTGCTGATTGATACAATGTTGCTACCTTGGGGAGCACAAACTGCCACAACTACGTGACTGCATCTGAACTACTGTACACAGCCAGCTCCGTGGCACATAGCTGCCTATTATATCTATAGCTACTCCGCCTATTGCTGTTCGGACATCACCCATTACAGACATAACCCGCAGTGCTGGTATCCAAATATTCATTTATTTTCCCGCCAGGGCCCGGCGGCATTTTTACCAGTATCTTTTATTGTACTTTATTGTTTCCATGATCATTATATGTGATTTTATATATTCTAATTAAATCAGCATTTTATATTGTTTTTATTATGTTTCAATACTATATCACATAGGGCTGCTGTGACTTAAGAGGACTATATCATTGTTGTTTACACTTCTTGGTACTCATATGCCACTATAGGTAGGGGCAGACTATATATTTTAACCTCAGTCATTTGCACTTAGACCTGTGAGCTGCACCACTTCTCCCCTTTCGTTCTATATACTATTATGTACCCGCACCTGTTATGTATATACTAGTATACACCCCCACCCGTTATATATACTATTATGTACCCGCACCTGTTATGTATATAGTAGTATACACCCCCACCCGTTATATATACTAGTATACACCTGCACCCGTTATATATACTATTATGTACCCGCACCCGTTATATATACTATTATGTACCTGCACCTGTTATATATACTATTATGTACCCGCACCCGTTATATATACTTTTATGTACCCGCACCCGTTATGTATATACTAGTATAAACCCCCACCCATTATATATACTAGTATACTTCCTCACCCGGTATATATATATATTATATACACATACACACACAGCGGTGCCTTTGATTAGGAGCATAATCCGTATCGGGACGGCGCTTGTAATCCAAATCCACTCTTACACCAAAGCAAATGTTCCCATAAGAAATCACTGATCTGCAGACAATTATTATTACTATTATTATTACTATTATTATGACTATTGTTATCCCGACTAATGGATATGTTAAGGGTTTGCTCAGTCACATCTGTACTTTTTTGCTGTTGCCTATTCACATTCTGCGTTTAGACAATATATGTTGCGTTTTTGTTTCGATACCGACTCATTGTTTTTTAGGTCAGTTTTGTTACTGCTTCGGACAACCCACTGTTGGCCATTACCATATAGGTATGAATCTTGTTTTTTTGTTGTGTAATAACGGAATTGCCTATTACCTAATTTACGGTTTCTCTATTTAGCCCCTGTTCACACGTACCATCTAGCAGTGAGGCGTCTGTCTGTCCATTCTACAAATGCACGATTAACTATGTACAAGGGTATTTTCTCTACCAGTATTTGAATATATGCAGTCACACATATACTAATATATGCACAAGCCAAAAAGACAGAAATGGCTGCACATCGCACCCATGGCTGACACGAAAGCTTGTTCAGCTACATTTAAAACCAACATCAGAAGTTAGTATATAATTTGGCCAAACCATATTGCCTCATGTACCACGTGCAGGTCTTCTGATACACATGAGTCCCTAACCAAACAACATCACTGTGCCGGTCAGCGACCACAATCCCCGCAAAACGTGCGCAAGCAGAGAAGAGGGGCCACGGAATGGCCCTGCAACCCCATTGTCACAGGACCAGACCCTAAAGGGCCCCCCCGAACCCGCAGGCGCCACCGGCGGAAAAAGTGGACGCCAAGCAACACAAGTGTGAACAAGCTCTTACCTCTCTCCATATACATATACTAATATACCTAAGGGTCCAGTTATAAACATGTTTGCAATACACTTATAATGTTAAGCACTGGTGCTTGTGCACATTGAATTTTATTTTGCACATAGTCTCAGTAGCGCTAAGATTATTTACCCTGCAGGTGTTTCTACACGTCTTCTATGACGAATGCACACTAGTGCTCGTGATTGGTTGCTTTGTATTTTTAACATGTGCTATGTGATATGCTCATTAGACCATGATTAAGCGCGCATGTGCGCGAAACGCGTAGGTCCTTGCTGTTCACCATACATGAGCTGTTTTTACTTTTTGGAATGAAATAAAGATTTTGATATTTTTTAATACGGAGTGCTGGGACCACTACTTTTTGTTACTCGAGGTCTTGTATACCTGAAGTATATAGTTCGGGGGTCCTGTATACCTGTAGTGTATAGTTGGTGGAGTTCCTGTATACCTGTAGTGTATAGTTTTGGGGTCCTGAATACCTGTAGTGTATAGTTTGGGGTTCTGTATACCTGTAGTACAGAGTTGGTGGAGGTGCTGTCGCAGTGTTATCCAGTCACAGTATGGTGGTATTGGTCAGGTCTGGTATGGCAGTGTTATCCAGTCACAGTGTGGCAGTATTGGTCAGGTCTGGTATGGCAGTGTTATCCAGTCACAGTATAGTGGTATTGGTCAGGTCTGGTATGGCAGTGTTATCCAGTCACAGTGTGGCAGTATTGGTCAGGTCTGGTATGGCAGTGTTATCCAGTCACAGTATGGTGGTATTGGTCAGGTCTGGTGTGGCAGAATTATCCAGTCACAGTATGGAGGTATTGGTCAGGTCTGGTATGGCAGATTCATCCAGTCACAGTATGGCGGTATTGGTCAGGTGTGGTATGGTATGGTAGTGTTATCCAGTCACAGTATGGTGGTATTGGTCGGGTCTGGTATGGCGGTGTTATCCAGTCACAGTATGGCGGTATTGGTCTGGTATGACAGTGTTATCCAGTCACAGTATGGGGGTATTGGTCAGGTCTGGTGTGGCGGTGTTATCCAGTCACAGTATGGTAGTATTGGTCAGGTCTGGTATGGCAGTGTTATCCAGTCACAGTATGGCGGTATTGGTCAGGTCTGGTATAGAGGTGTTATCCAGTCACAGTATGGTAGTATTGGTCAGGTCTGGTGTGGCAGTGTTATCCAGTCACAGTATGGCGGTATTGGTCAGGTCTGGTATGGCAGTGTTATCCAGTCACAGTATGGTTGTATTGGTCAGGTCTGGTATAGAGGTGTTATCCAGTCACAGTATGGTGGTATTGGTTAGGTCTGGTATGGCAGTGTTATCCAGTCACAGTATGGCGGTATTGGTCAGGTCTGGTATGGCAGTGTTATCCAGTCACAGTATGGTTGTATTGGTCAGGTCTGGTGTGGCGGTGTTAAATGTGATGTCTGGAGCTATTACCTACCAATCCTGATGCTAATTGGTGAGTGAGGATGGGGTGTCTGGTGTACTGTATAGATGGAGTAGGGGGTCCTGTATACATGTACTGTATAGATGGAGTAGGGGGTCCTGTTTATACATGTACTGTATAGATGGAGTAGGGGGTCCTGTTTATACATGTACTGTATAGATGGAGTAGGGGGTCCTGTTTATACATGTACTGTATAGATGGAGTAGCGGGTCCTGTATACATGTACTGTATAGATGGAGTAGCGGGTCCTGTATACATGTACTGTATAGATGGAGTAGCGGGTCCTGTATACATGTACTGTATAGATGGAGTAGCGGGTCCTGTATACATGTACTGTATAGATGGAGTAGCGGGTCCTGTATACATGTACTGTATAGATGGAGTAGCGGGTCCTGTATACATGTACTGTATAGATGGAGTAGCGGGTCCTGTATAAATGTACTGTATAGATGGAGTAGGGGGTCCTGTATATACATGTACTGTATAGATGGAGTAGGGGGTCCTGTATACATGTACTGTACAGATGGAGTAGGGGGTCCTGTATATACATGTACTGTATAGATGGAGTAGGGGGCCCTGTATATACATGTACTGTATAGAGGGGGTCCTGTATATACATGTACTGTATAGATGGAGTAGGGGGTCCTGTATATACATGTACTGTATAGATGGAGTAGGGGGTCCTGTATACATGTACTGTATAGATGGAGTAGGGGGTCCTGTATACATGTACTGTATAGATGGAGTAGGGGGTCCTGTATACATGTACTGTATAGATGGAGTAGGGGGTCCTGTATATACATGTACTGTATAGATGGAGTAGGGGGTCCTGTATACATGTACTGTATAGATGGAGTAGGGGGTCCTGTATACATGTACTGTATAGATGGAGTAGGGGGTCTACCAGTTATTACTGTGGATGTTGTGAGGCAGCTTCCCTAGCAACCACAGCTCCCTGTGAAAATGAAAGCAGTAATCCTATTGGTTGCTAAGGCTCCAACTGTCGTTTTCTCTGGGCAGCTGCAGCTAATTATATCACCTGTGTGTGCAGTGAGGAGATTTTCCCATTCATCTCTATGGGGCGCCGCTCTTCCCCCTCCCCCTCCCCTCCTGTACATCTGGCGGGGACGGGACCTTCGCTAAAACCTTCCCGGGCACCCAATGTATCTGTGGGCCAAATTTGGGGTCAAACGGTTCAGGCGTTTGGAAGTCTATTTGGGACAGACAGAAGGACAGACAGACAGACTTTCATTTTTATGATATAGATTATCTATACACTGTAACAGACAGACTTTCATTTTTATGTTATAGATTATCTATACACTGTAATGTAATCTATCACTGTCATTACACAACAGCCATTGTTGCATCCTACCAACCCTTCTATGTCACTATCCTTACCTACCAACTCTTCTCCTATGTCACTATCCTTACCCACCAACCCTTCTCCTATGTCACTATCCTTACCCACCACACCTTCTCCTATGTCACTATCCTTACCCACCACACCTTCTTCTATGTCACTATCCTTACCTACCAACCCTTCTCCTATGTCACTATCCTTACCTACCAACCCTTCTCCTATGTCACTATCCTTACCCACCAACCCTTCTCCTATGTCACTATCCTTACCCACCAACCCTTCTCCTATGTCACTATCCTTACCTACCAACCCTTCTCCTGTCACTATCCTAAGCTACCAACCCTTCTCCTATGTCACTATCCTTACCTACCAATTGTCCTATGTCACTATCCTTACCCACCAACCCTTCTCCTATGTCACTATCCTTACCCACCAACCCTTCTCCTATGTCACTATCCTTACCTACCAACCCTTCTCCTATGTTACTATCCTTACCTACCAACCCTTCTCCTATGTCACTATCCTTACCTACCAACCCTTCTCCTATGTCACTATCCTTACCCACCACACCTTCTCCTATGTCACTATCCTTCCTTACCAACCAACCCTTCTCCTATGTCACTATCCTTACCTACCAACTCTTCTCCTATGTCACTATCCTTACCTACCAACCCTTCTATGTCACTATCCTTACCTACCAACTCTTCTCCTATGTCACTATCCTTACCTACCAACCCTTCTCCTATGTCACTATCCTTACCTACCAACCCTTCTCCTATGTCACTATCCTTACCTACCAACCCTTCTCCTATGTCACTATCCTTACCTACCAACCCTTCTCCTATGTCACTATCCTTACCTACCAACCCTTCTCCTATGTCACTATCCTTACCCACCAACCCTTCTCCTATGTCACTATCCTTACCAACCAACCCTTCTCCTATGTCACTATCCTTACCTACCAACCCTTCTCCTATGTCACTATCCTTACCCACCACACCTTCTCCTATGTCACTATCCTTACCTACCAAACCTTCTCCTATGTCACTATCCTTACCTACCAACCCTTCTCCTATGTCACTATCCTTACCCACCAACCCTTCTCCTATGTCACTATCCTTACCTACCAAACCTTCTCCTATGTCACTATCCTTACCCACCAACCCTTCTCCTATATCACTATCCTTACCTACCAACCCTTCTCCTATGTCACTATCCTTACCTACCAATCCTCCTATGTCACTATCCTTACCTACCAAACCTTCTCCTATGTCACTATCCTTACCTACCAACCCTTCTCCTATGTCACTATCCTTACCTACCAACCCTTCTCCTATGTCACTATCCTTACCTACCAACCCTTCTCCTATGTCACTATCCTTACCCACCAACCCTTCTCCTATGTCACTTACAAACATATTATAAAGAATAGGACCCAGAACAGACCCTAATCCATCCCCCCCCCCCCCTATAAAGGAGTGGTTGTGCAGGAGGGGACCACACACAATTTCTCTGTCCTCATGCTTTTAAGCTGTTGTTTTGGTCACTTTTGCATTTTGTCATTGCTCTCGCCCCTAGAGGTAGCATGAGGCGGTGTCTACAACCCACAGAATTTGCTTAGGTAGTACATATAATCCAGCATGGCACTGTATTACTATATCCATGCGAACTGTGTCGAGAAGGTTAGTTGTGTCTGTCAACACTGTGTCCAGAGCATAGAGCAGATACCAGGAGACAGGCAAGTACACCAGGAGGAGGGAGCCATAGTGTCCAGATCATAGAGCAGATACCAGGAGACAGGCCAGTACACCAGAAGGAGGAGGCCGTAGTGTCCAGAGCATGGAGCAGATACCAGGAGACAGGCCAGTACACCAGGACAAGAAAGCCACAGTGTCCAGAGCATGGAACAGATACCAGGAGACAGGCCAGTACACCAGGAGGAGGGAGCCACAGTGTCCAGAGCATGGAACAGATACCAGGAGACAGGCCAGTACACCAGGAGGAGGAGGCCGTAGTGTCCAGAGCATGGAGCAGATACCACGAGACAGGCCAGTACACCAGGACGAGAAAGCCACAGTGTCCAGAGCATGGAACAGATACCAGGAGACAGGCCAGTACACCAGGACGAGAAAGCCGTAGTGTTCAGAGCAAAGAGCAGATACCAGGAGACAGGCCAGTACACCAGGAGGAGGGGGCCATAGTGTCCAGAGCATGGAACAGATACCAGGAGACAGGCCAGTACACCAGGAGGAGGGAGCCATAGTGTCTAGAGCAAAGAGCAGATACCAGGAGACAGGTCAGTAGACCAAGAGGAAGAGGCCGTAGTGTCCAGAGCATGGAGCAGATACCAGGAGACAGGTCAGTACACCAAGAGGAAGAGGCCGTAGTGTCCAGAGCATGGAGCAGATACCAGGAGACAGGTCAGTACACCAAGAGGAAGAGGCCGTAGTGTCCAGAGCATGGAGCAGATACCAGGAGACAGGCCAGTACACCAGGAGGAGGGAGCCATAGTGTCCAGAGCATAGAGCAGATACCAGGAGACAGGTCAGTACACCAGGACGAGAAAGCCACAGTGTCCAGAGCATGGAGCAGATACCAGGAGACAGGCCAGTACACCAGAAGGAGGAGGCCGTAGTGTCCAGAGCATGGAGCAGATACCAGGAGACAGGCCAGTACACCAGGAGGAGGAGGCCGTAGTGTCCAGAGCATGGAGCAGATACCACGAGACAGGCCAGTACACCAGGACGAGAAAGCCGTAGTGTTCAGAGCAAAGAGCAGATACCAGGAGACAGGCCAGTACACCAGGAGGAGGGGGCCATAGTGTCCAGAGCATGGAACAGATACCAGGAGACAGGCCAGTACACCAGGAGGAGGGAGCCATAGTGTCCAGAGCAAAGAGCAGATACCAGGAGACAGGTCAGTAGACCAAGAGGAAGAGGCCGTAGTGTCCAGAGCATGGAGCAGATACCAGGAGACAGGTCAGTACACCAAGAGGAAGAGGCCGTAGTGTCCAGAGCATGGAGCAGATACCAGGAGACAGGCCAGTACACCAGGAGGAGGGCGCCCTAGTGTCCAGAGCATGGAACAGATACCAGGAGACAGGCCAGTACACCAGGAGGAGGGAGCCATAGTGTCCAGAGCATGGAGCAGATACCAGCAGACAGGCCAGTACACCAGGAGGAGGGAGCCATAGTGTCCAGAGCATGGAGCAGATACCAGGAGACAGGTCAGTACACCAAGAGGAAGAGGCCGTAGTGTCCAGAGCATGGAGCAGATACCAGGAGACAGGCCAGTACACCAGGAGGAGAGAGCCATAGTGTCCAGAGCATGGAGCAGATACCAGGAGACAGGCCAGTACACCAGGAGGAGGGGGCCCGTAGTGTCCAGAGCAGATACCAGGAGACAGGCCAGTACACCAAGAGGAAGAGGCCGTAGTGTCCAGAGCATGGAACAGATACCAGGAGACAGGTCAGTACACCAAGAGGAAGAGGCCGTAGTGTCCAGAGCATGGAACAGATACCAGGAGACAGGTCAGTACACCAAGACGAAGAGGCCGTAGTGTCCAGAGCATGGAACAGATACCAGGAGACAAGCCAGTACACCAGGAGGAGGGAGCCATAGTGTCCAGAGCATGGAGCAGATACCAGGAGACAGGCCAGTACACCCAGAGGAGGAGGGGGTCTGTAGTGTGTAGAGCATGTAGCAGATACCAGAAGATGTGGAGGAGGGCATAGTGTCAAGAGCCTGAAGCAGATACCAGGAGACAGGCCAGTTGACCAGAAGATGTGGAGGAGGCCGTAGTGTCAAGAACATGGAGCAGATAACAGGAGACAGGCCAGTACACGTGGAAGAGGGGGCCGTAGTGTCTGCAGCATGGAACAGATTCCAGGAGACAGGCTAGTACACCAGGAGAAGGGGGCCGTAGTGTCCAGAACATTGATCCGATATCGGGAGACATAAAGGGCAACAACCTGGAAGCAGCACCACCAGAGCTCTGCAAAATACAAAATACATGTGCCTGCTCACACTGTTAGAACCAGACCCCATCAGGGTAATATGAAGGCGCGTCATCTACGTTACAGCCCAACACCATGCAGGACGATTGTCATTTGCCACCAAAAATCTTCCATAATGACCAGTTCGGCAGTGGGTCAGTAATGGTGTGGGGGGCATTTTTTGGAAGGTGACCGCATAGCCCTCCATGTGCTGCCAGAGTTAGCCTGAATGCCAGTAGGCGGCAAGATCCTCAGAGCCCTTAGTGAGACCATATGCTGGTGCTGTTGGGTTCTGCCTAATGCTAGACCTCATGTGGCTGGAGTGTGTCAGCAGTTCCTGCAAGATGGAGGCAGTGAGGCTATGGACTGGCCGCCCGTTCCCCTGACGTGAATCCCATTGAGCACATCTGGGACATCATGACTGTCCAGGAGTTGGTGGCTGCTTTAGTCTAGGTCTGGGAGGAGATCCCTCAGGAGACCATCGGCCACCTCATCAGGAGCAGCCCGGGCCATGTAGGGAGGTCATACAGACACCTCATCAGGAGCAGCCCGGCCTTGTAGGGAGGTCATACAGACACCTCATCAGGAGCATGCCTGGGCTTTGTAGGGAGGTCATACACCTCATCAGGAGCATGCCCGGGCCTTGTAGGGAGGTCATACAGACACCTCATCAGGAGCATGCCCGGGCCTTGTAGGGAGGTCATACACCTCATCAGGAGCATGCCCGGGCCTTGTAGGGAAGTCATACAGACACCTCATCAGGAGCATGCCGGGGCCTTGTAGGGAGGTCATACACGTCATCAGGAGCATGCCCGGGCCTTGTAGGGAGGTCATACACCTCATCAGGAGCATGCCCGGGCCTTGTAGGGAGGTCATACAGACACCTCATCAGGAGCATGCCCGGGCCTTGTAGGGAGGTCATACAGACACCTCATCAGGAGCATGCCCGGGCCTTGTAGGGAAGTCATACAGACACCTCATCAGGAGCATGCTCGGGCCTTGTAGGGAGGTCATACAGACACCTCATCAGGAGCATGCCCGGGCCTTGTAGGGAAGTCATACAGACACCTCATCAGGAGCATGCTCGGGCCTTGTAGGGAGGTCATACAGACACCTCATCAGGAGCATGCCCGGGCCTTGTAGGGAGGTCATACACCTCATCAGGAGCATGCCCGGGCCTTGTACAGAGGTCATACACCTCATCAGGAGCATGCCCGGGCCTTGTAGGGAGGTCATACACCTAATCAGGAGCATGCCCGGGCCTTGTTAAGAGGTGTCATGTACACACTTACTAGCACGTGGCGGGGATGCCACTGCAAGGGGTTAATCTATTTCCACTCACTCAATCGTGCACTCACCTTCCACTCAGGTGGCAAATTGAGCATAAATCACACCCCAACACAGTCCCAGCACCTCAACAAACACACTGCCACCACCTTTCAAATTAAGTGTTGATTCCTGATGAGGTGTCTGTATGACCTCCCTACAAGGCCCGGGCATGCTCCTGATGAGGTGTCTGTATGACCTCCCTACAAGGCCCAGGCATGCTCCTGATGAGGTGTCTGTATGACCTCCCTACAAGGCCCGGGCATGCTCCTGATGAGGTGACTGTATGACCTCCCTACAAGGCCCGGGCATGCTCCTGATGAGGTGTCTGTATGACCTCCCTACAAGGCCCGGGCATGCTCCTGAGGAGGTGTCTGTATGACCTCCCTACAAGGCCAGGGCATTCTCCTGATGAGGTGTATGACCTCCCTACAAGGCCCGGGCATGCTCCTGATGAGGTGTATGACCTCCCTACAAGGCCCGGGCATGCTCCTGATGAGGTGTATGACCTCCCTACAAGGCCCGGGCATGCTCCTGATGAGGTGTATGACCTCCCTACAAGGCCCGGGCATGCTCCTGATGAGGTGTATGACCTCCCTACAAGGCCCGGGCATGCTCCTGATGAGGTGTCTGTATAACCTCCCTACAAGGCCTGGGCATGCTCCTGATGAGGTGTATGACCTCCCTACAAGGCCCGGGCATGCTCCTGATGAGGTGTATGACCTCCCTACAAGGCCCGGGCATGCTCCTGATGAGGTGTCTGTATGACCTCCCTACAAGGCCCGGGCATGCTCCTGATGAGGTGTCTGTATGACCTCCCTACAAGGCCCGGGCATGCTCCTGATGAGGTGGCTGTATGACCTCCCTACAAGGCCGGGCATGCTCCTGATGAGGTGTCTGTATGACCTCCCTACAAGGCCCGGGCATGCTCCTGATGAGGTGTCTGTATGACCTCCCTACAAGGCCCGGGCATGCTCCTGATGAGGTGTATGACCTCCCTACAAGGCCCGGGCATGCACCTGATGAGGTGTATGACCTCCCTACAAGGCCCGGGCATGCTCCTGATGAGGTGTATGATCTCCCTACAAGGCCCGGGCATGCTCCTGATGAGGTGTCTGTATGACCTCCCTACAAGGCCCGGGCATGCTCCTGATGAGGTGTCTGTATGACCTCCCTACAAGGCCCGGGCATGCTCCTGATGAGGTGTATGACCTCCCTACAAGGCCCGGGCATGCACCTGATGAGGTGTATGACCTCCCTACAAGGCCCGGGCATGCTCCTGATGAGGTGACTGTATGACCTCCCTACAAGGCCCGGGCATGCTCCTGATGAGGTGCCTGTATGACCTCCCTACAAGGCCCGGGCATGCTCCTGATGAGGTGCCTGTATGACCTCCCTACAAGGCCTGGGCATGCTCCTGATGAGGTGTCAGTATCACCTCCCTACAAGGCCCGGGCATGCTTCTGATGAGGTGTCTGTATAACCTCCCTACAAGGCCCGGGCATGCTCCTGATGAGGTGTCTGTATGACCTCCCTACAAGGCCCGGGCATGCTCCTGATGAGGTGTCTGTATAACCTCCCTACAAGGCCCGGGCATGCTCCTGATGAGGTGTATGACCTCCCTACAAGGCCCGGGCATGCTCCTGATGAGGTGTATGACCTCCCTACAAGGCCCGGGCATGCTCCTGATGAGGTGTATGACCTCCCTACAAGGCCCGGGCATGCTCCTGATGAGGTGTCTGTATAACCTCCCTACAAGGCCCGGGCATGCTCCTGATGAGGTGTCTGTATGACCTCCCTACAAGGCCCGGGCACGCTCCTGATGAGGTGTCTGTATGACCTCCCTACAAGGCCCGGGCATGCTCCTGATGAGGTGTCTGTATGACCTCCCTACAAGGCCCAGGCATGCTCCTGATGAGGTGTCTGTATGACCTCCCTACAAGGCCCGGGCATGCTCCTGATGAGGTGTCTGTATGACCTCCCTACAAGGCCCGGGCATGCTCCTGATGAGGTGTCTGTATAACCTCCCTACAAGGCCCGGCCATGCTCCTGATGAGGTGTCTGTATGACCTCCCTACAAGGCCCGGGCATGCTCCTGATGAGGTGTCTGTATGACCTCCCTACAAGGCCCGGGCATGCTCCTGATGAGGTGTCTGTATGACCTCCCTACAAGGCCCAGGCATGCTCCTGATGAGGTGTCTGTATAACCTCCCTACAAGGCCCGGGCATGCTCCTGATGAGGTGTCTGTATGACCTCCCTACAAGGCCGGGCTGCTCCTGATGAGGTGGCCGATGGTCTCCTGAGGGATCTCCTCCCAGACCTTGACTAAAGCAGCCACCAACTCCTGGACAGTCATGATGTCCCAGATGTGCTCAATGGGATTCAGGTCAGGGGAACGGGCGGCCAGTCCATAGCCTCACTGCCTCCATCTTGCAGTCCTTCTGATTACTTAGTTAGTATTGGACTTGTAGTCCTATTGAGTGTACAATAGTCCTTGGACTTTTAGTCCTTCTAGATTCTCAGTACCTGTTCTGTTTGTTCAGATCACTTCTCTATAGGCATCTCTCGGTTGGATGCAAAAAGATACAGGTAAAGTGAAAGTACATTGATACTTACTGATTGAAACACTGTAGCGGTAATACCGCTTCTCACCCGTCCCGAGTCAGTAGGTGGTATAGTTGTCTCCCTCTGTAAATCGCATTTGGGAGGCCCCCCCAGAGGAACAATACAATCCAATATATGATTCCAGTAAAAATGAATTATTGTGATTAAAAAATGAAAAAAAATATGAAATTAATCGGAGTTACGGTAACTAATCCTATGTGGTATTAGTCCGTAGGTATTATATTCCAAACGCGTTTCAGGGTTCTCAAGATTAACCCTTTCGTCAGTGGCGATAATACCAGTCTTTACAGCTCCATGTTAATGGGTCATTTATAATGGATTTCTAATTGGTCATGTGATATCCAAAATCCTGGACTGGATCAGAGTAATCCAGACCATATTTTGTGATCTGCATACAATCTTGTTCTCTTTTCCTATGAAGGCATGCATATTGTGTAAACAGGCCTTAATTGTATATTGATAAACATCATACACTGCAAGCATTATACCTTATACTATTAGCATATTAGAGCAATAGGTTCCTATATTGGTATATTCAGAAAACGCATCCTAGACGCAACAAGTATGAACTATCTCAGATCGTAATGCGAGACCGATATCTATGTGAAGCAATAGACGTAAATCAAGGTTTGTATATATATATAATATATAATTTTGTAAATATGTTATTGTATACCCTTGGTCCACTCCTAGTGGCCTCTGTGCCATTGCCGCCTCCGTGCCAGGCCGTTCTACACGGCGCCGGAGCCGTCCCTGCCACCTAGTTCATGGGACTTGGGATTTTCCAGGGTGCAGCTATGTAGAGAATGAGACTCTACTTTGTAGCGGTATGTTGAGTACATTATTATATTTATAGTTATATCCTCCATATCTTCCTTTTTTACATAATTATATGTTTTAGTCTATGTATATCCTCTATTTTTAGAGTCATAGTCACACTATGCGTCTATTTTGACGCAAGCAAATATATGTTTTATCTATTATCTACCAAACATAACATTTTATCTCTCTATGTACATTTATATTTTATATATTTATATTTATCAATAATTAGTTTACAATAACATATTTACAAAATTATATATACAGTGGTACCTTGGTTTAACCCATAGCTGCACCAGGACGTTATTGAACGTCCTCGTGCCGCTATGGGAGTTCAGAGGGGGGTCGCGCGGCGACCACCCTCTGAACTGCCGCGATCCCGGGTGCCGCGTGTAGCCCGGGCTCGCGGCTATTAGCGGGCACGGTCCGATCGCCGTGCCCGCTAATTAAGTACTTAGAAGCAGCTGTCAAAGTTGACAGCTGCTTCTAAATACTTGCTTTTATTCATACCTGGTGGTCTAGTGGGGGGATCGCCCCCCTGCGGCGCGATTGCGGGGGGGCGATCCCTGCATCCATCCCGGGCCGGGGTCTGCTCCGTAATGGCGCTGATCCCGGCTCGGCATTCTATTGCTTTTTTTTTTTCAATTTCACCACACTTTGAATTTTTTTCTGGTTTCCCGGCACATTTTAGGCAAAAATTACATCTGCCATAGCAAAGTACAATTAGTTGCGCAAAAAATAAGGGCTCACTTGGGTCTCTAGGTGGAAAAATGCAGGCGCTATGGCCTTATATACACGAGGAGGGAAAAACGAAAACGCAAAAATGAAAACTGGCTGTGTCCCCTAAGGGTTAAGAGTAACTTGGTTTAAGAGCATTTTGATATAAGAGCTCAAAGTTTTTCAAAATTATGACTTGGTTTAAGAGCATTGCTTTGGTTTAAGAGCTCCCTGTACTGTGGGAGCGCGCATGGAGGGGGGGCATGGTCTGCATATCGGGGTCTACAGCCCTGTACTCTGACCCAGAAGGTCTTCCTCACCTTCCAAATCATAGCAGATCCACTTTAGGCTGGGGCTTACATCAGGGGACAGGACTGTGGAGGTAATCTCTCCATAGCTGTAACCCCTCTCTCCCCGGACAGAGAGCGCTGCATGTATGTGCCCACATCTGCCCTGCTCATTCCTCCCTGCTCCCTGCAGTCTCTGTCCGCCCTTGTGTTTCCCATCCTCTCCATTACTGTACAGTAACCTATAATATCGCATATTCTGCTGTTTCTGAATGTTTGTTTCATTAATGTTACATGTTCAGAATAATAAATCATTATTTTTGGAGTGTGGAACCAATTGTCTGCATTTCTGTGATTTCTTATGGGAAAATTTGCTTTGGTTTAAGAGTGGATTTGGATTACAAGAACGGTCCCGGAACGAATTATGCTCATAATCCAAGGCACCACTGTATATACAAACCTTGATTTATGTCTATTGCTTCACATAGATATTGGTCTCGCATTCTGATTTGAGATAGTTCATACTTGTTGCGTCTGGGATGCGTTTCTGATGAGTTTTCTGAATATACCAATATAGGAACCTATTGCTTTAACCCCTTCACGTCAGTAACATGTGTATATATACGTTCCTATTGCACATACCCCTTGCAGTAGGAATGTATATATACCTTCCTGTTACTGACTGGGTTAATGATGAGAGCGGGATCGATGCAGAGATAGCGATCCTGCTCTCATCTGAGTACAGCACCGGAGATAATGAAAATCAGCTGTGATCCCGCAGCTGACCCCCATTAACCCCTTAGTGACCACCGATACGGCGGTCACTAATGGGCCGTTGCCGCCGCTTTATTTCATCTCCCCCCCACCGTGAATCCACGGTGGGGGGAGATGAAATAAGTAAAATCAGACCCCAGATCAGCCCCCCTTGTGCCCCGATCACTAACCCCCCCCCTCCCTGCGGCGGCCATCAGATCTAAGATGGCCGCCGCCATCACTGTGAACATACTAATGTCTGTTCACAGTGATTTAAAGTAAAAATGAATGAAAGCCCCATGCTCTCCGCCACCGGAGGTAGCGGAGAGCATGGGGCAGTGATCGGGGACCCCCCTGTGGGATCCCGGTACAAGCTATCAGCGGTACATACTATATACCACTGATAGCTTGTGCCATGTGCTCCCCAGCACTTTTTATCCCCTGTCACCATAAATGATTGGTGACAGGGGATAAAAAGTGATACTGTGCCCCCCCCCCCCCTCCAAGTCGCGCCCCGTCCCTCAGTCACCCCCCCCCCCCCCCCCTTCCCCATATACTCGCCTGATCCTGGGAGGTCCTTCCTCCTTGGCATCCTGGCTGGTTATGAAGTGCGCATGCGCTCCACAACCAGCCAACTCTGAAAATTTAAAGTGACAGAGACCAATTTGGTCTCTGTCACTAAACTATGATTACTGTGATAGAAAATATCACAGTAATCATAGTAATATAGTGAAAATGAATGTATAAAGTACAAAGTGACAAACATACAAAAAAATAAAACACACACTTTTTATTATAGTAATAATTGCAGTTTACTCCCAAATTACCCCTAACCCCCCCAGATTACCCTTAACCACCACACCTTGCCCGTAACCACCGCACCTTGCACGTAACCCCCGAGATTACACGTAACCACCGCACCTTGCCTCTGACCACCGCACCTTGCCTCTGACCACCGCACCTTGCCTCTGACCACCGCACCTTGCCTCTGACCACCGCACCTTGCCTCTGACCACCGCACCTTGCCTCTGACCACTGCACCTTGCCTCTGACCACCGCACACCACCGCACCTTGCCTCTGACCACCGCACCTTGCCTCTGACCACCGCACCTTGCCTCTGACCACCGCACCTTGCCTCTGACCACCGCACACCACCGCACCTTGCCTCTGACCACCCCAAATTGCCAGTGACCCCCTCCAGATTGCCCGTAACCACACCAGATTACCTATTAGCACTTCAGTTTATCCATAACCACCCCAGGTTGTCCGTAACCACCCCAGGTTGTCCGTAACCACCCCAGGTTGTCCATAACCACCCCAGGTTGTCCGTATCCACCCCAGATTATCTGTAATCTCATTTTTTTTATTTTATTTTAGTAACTGCGCTATTCTAATAACCATTACTAGCTGCGGTTTTGCTCCAGCAAATTGCCGCTCCTTCCGTTCTGAGGCCCGCTGTGTGCCCACACAGTGGTTTATGCCCACATATGAGCTACCTTTTTACTCCGGAGAACCTGCAATACAAATTTTGGGGTACTTTTTTTCTCTTATTCCTCGTGAAATTTAGAAATTTCAAACTAAACCAACATATTATTGGAAAAATTCAAGTTTTTCATTATTACTGGCCAATTTTGAATACTTTCCTCTAATACCTGTGGGGCCAAAATGCTCATCCTACCCCAAGATGATTTCTTTGAGGGGTGTACTTTCCAAAATGGGGTGACTTTTGGGGGGATTCTATTCTGTAGACACTACAGGGGCTCTGCAAACGCACCTGGCGCTCAGAAACTTCTTCAGAAAAATCTGCATTGAAAAAGCTAATTGGCGCTCCCTTCCTTCTGGGCCCGGCTGTGTGCCCGTATAGTGGTTTATGCCCACATATGGGGTACTGTAGTACTCAAGAGAACCTGCGTTACAAATTTTGGGGTGCCTTTTCTCTCATGTTCCTTTTGAAAATGAGAAACTTTAATCTAAATGTATATATTATTGGAAAATTTTAATTTTTCATTTTTTACGGCCTAATGGTGAACACTTTCCTCCAGCCCCTGTAGGGTTAAAATGCTCATACCCCTAGATTTATTCTTTGAGGTGTCTAGTTTCCAAAATGGGGTCACTTATGGGGGTTTCTAGTATACAAACCTCCTAAATCAACTTAAAAAAAGAACTGGTCCCTAAATAAATCAGTTTTGGAAACTTTCACGAAAATGTGGTAATTTGCTGATAAACTTCTAAGCCCCGTAACACCCGAAAAAAGTAAATTATGTTTATGTAATGAAGCCAGAATAAAGAGGACATATTGGTAATGTGACTTAGTAACTAGTTTACGTGCTACAACTTTCTTTGTTTTAGAAGCAAAGAATTTCAAAGTTCATAAAATGCAAATTTTTTTAATTTTTCATGAAATTTTGATGTTTTTCACAAAAAACATACAAAGTAGTGGCCAAATTTTGCCACTAATATAAAGTGTCATATGTGACGAAAAAACAATCTCAGAATCGCTAGCATACGTTACAGCATCACTGAGCTATAAGCGCATAAAGTGAGATAGGTCAGATTTTGAAAAATGAGCCTGGTCTTTTAGGTGCAAATAGGCTTAGTCTTGAAGGGGTTAATATGCTAATAGTATAAGGTATAATGCTTGCAGTGTATGATGTTTATCAATATACAATTAAGGCCTGTTTACACAATATGCATGCCTTCATAGGAAAAGAGAACAAGATTGTATGCAGATCACAAAATATGGTCTGGATTACTCTGATCCAGTCCAGGATTTTGGATATCACATGACCAATTAGAAATCCATTATAAATGACCCATTAACATGGAGCTGTAAAGACTGGTATTATCGCCACTGACAAAAGGGTTAATCTTGAGAACCCTGAAACGCGTTTGGATAATAATACCTACGGACTAATACCACATAGGATTAGTTACCGTAACTCCGATTAATTTCATATTTTCAGTTTTTAATCACAATAATTCATTTTTACTGGAATCATATTTTGGATTGTATTGTTCCTCTGGGGGGGCCTCCCAAATGCGATATATGGCCATTGACTGAGCATTATCACCTTTATCTCCCTTGTCCCGGACGGAGTCACCTGGGATGGTATCGAGGCTGTGACATCGCGCGCGAAGAGATCCTCAGGACCACGAGGACGCGCTGCAGGATCCCTCTACTCCAAGAGCTGCTAACATCGATCAGCCGCTGAGGTAGAGCAAGGGAGAGGGAGACAACTATACCACCTACTGACTTCAATCAGTAAGTATCAATGTACTTTCACTTTACCTGTATCTTTTTGCATCCAACCGAGAGATGCCTATAGAGAAGTGATCTGAACAAACAGAACAGGTACTGAGAATCTAGAAGGACTAAAAGTCCAAGGACAATTGTACACTCAATAGGACTACAAGTCCAATACTAACTAAGTAATCAGAAGGACTGCAAGTCCAAGACTCGGTATTTCTAGAAGGACTACAAGTCCGAGGTGAAATTCAGGACTGCTTTCATGATATAAGGAATGCATTGGAAACAGTGGCTTACAATCATTAACACGATCTCGCAATCAGTCGGCACCCAGAGATGCAATTCATCATATAGAGACTTTGTCATTTTATTTTTAACCTCTTTTTTAACCTCCCTTTTTTCAATTCATATGTGTACTGTATGATGTCCTATGATATTTTCGAGCAATGTATGATTTTTAGTATGTTCTATCATAATTAAATTGTTCTAATTTGGCTAGATTCGTAGTCAGGCTATGACTGTGAGCTACACTAAACCATATAATTTAGAAGATCGGGCTGTTGTGGTCTTGAGGACTAAAGAATCTCCTTTATGACTGTATACCATTATCTGCCAGTTTCTAGGTAAGGACATTTTTAGCTAAACCCCGACCTACTCAGGAATACAATTGTGAGCTGCACCTACATATTCTTTTGCAATAATGGTATACAGGCTTAAACAGAAAGGGCCACATGTATCATCCGGCGAAAGGATGACTTTCAGCAGAAAGTGCCGATTTGCGTATTTTTTTATAGGCAAATGGCCGATCTGCGAATAAAATATTCGCAAATCGGCACTTTCCGCCGAGTACGCCAGGGGGGCGGAAAGGGGGCGTTTACCGTCCGTTCCGCCCAAATGTACGCCGAAAACCTACTCCAGTCCTCAGGTGGCGTAGGTTTTCGGCGGGGCGCACGGGATTTATGTAGCGGCAGTCCGCCTCTACATAAATCCCCGTAGCGCCGGAGCTGCGGGGGCATTTGTAAGTCCGGCGTAAAAAACGCCTGACTTAATAAATGCCCCCCAAAGTGTCCAAAGCCAAGAGCTTACAAAAGAAGAACAGTGTTAAAATTCAAGCACTCATCAGAAACAATCATCTAGTGAGGCTAATTATGCATAGTTTTCAGTATACAGTCATTGTAAAGTAGGGATAGGTGTCAGCATAAGATGCAACACTGCACCATAGAAGGAGGCCAGAACGGCCACCAATGTCAATAGAAAGCAAAAGTATAAGGAGAGGGAAAAAAGAAGGGGGGGGAGGAAGGGGTGTTCTCTATCCCACCACAGGGGGGATGGCATTTGAAAGATTGTAGATAGAGGGAAGGTATCATACATTGTATATGACAGAAGTGATTGGGGCTGGAGGCTTCCTGCATGTATCATACATTGTATATGACTGGGGCTGGAGACCTCCCGGATGTATCATACATTGTATATGACAGAAGTGATTGGGGCTGGAGGCTTCCTGCATGTATCATACATTGTATATGACAGAAGTGACTGGGGCTGGAGACTTCCCGGATGTATCATACATTGTATATGACAGAAGTGATTGGAGCTGGAGGCTTCCTGCATGTATCATACATTGTATATGACAGAAGTGACTGGGGCTGGAGACTTCCCAGATGTATCATACATTGTATATGACAGAAGTGACTGGGGCTGGAGACTTCCCGGGTGTATCATACATTGTATATGACTGGGGCTGGAGACCTCCCGGATGTATCATACATTGTATATGACAGAAGTGATTGGAGCTGGAGGCTTCCTGCATGTATCATACATTGTATATGACAGAAGTGACTGGGGCTGGAGATTTCCCGGATGTATCATACATTGTATATGACAGAAGTGACTGGGGCTGGAGACTTCCCAGATGTATCATACATTGTATATGACAGAAGTGACTGGGGCTGGAGACTTCCCAGATGTATCATACATTGTATATGACAGAAGTGATCGGGGCTGGAGACTTCTCGGATGTATCATACATTGTATATGACAGACGTGACTGGGGCTGGATATAACAGAATTTTTAATATACATATATATAGTAGGGATGGTCTGAACCTGCCGAGGTTCGGGTTCGCATGAACCCGAAGGCTTGGCATCTGATTCCCGCTGTCTGGCTGCTCCGTGGAGAGGGTGGATACAGCGGGAGGACCGCCTGGAAAACTGGGATACAGCCTATGGCTATGGCTGTATCCCAGTTTTCCAGTCGGTCCTCCCGCTTTATCCACCTTCTCCACGGAGCAGCCAGACAGCGGGAATCTGATGCCGAGCGTTCGGGTTCATGCGAACCCGAACCTCGGCAGGTTCAGACCATCCCTACTATATATATATGTATAAAATTTACTCGCCTGAAATTTTTATTTCCTGGAGTCCGAAGGCAGCACACTAATGGGGTTAATGGATTCCCGTTGACCCGGCACAGAAGGGGTTAATCTAGCAATAAACACAAATAGATTAATACCGCACACCTGGTAACCCCCTATAAGAGCCCCAAGGAAACCACAGAACACTGTATTGTATGCAAGCAATATTTATTGGGGGGGTATATTGTGCTGCCTTCGGACTCCAGGAAATAAAAATTTCAGGCGAGTAAATTTTATACGTCCTGATCGTCCTCAGGCAGCACACTAATGGGACATTCAAAGCAATGAATTTAAGAGGGGAGGGTATTGAGATTTACTGCTCCTTGTAGCACGCTCATGCCAAAGGCTGAACCCTCGGAAGATGTAATATCAAGTCGGTAATGCTTGATGAAGGTAGACGGTGTGGACCAAGTGGCGGCTTTGCAGATTTGGTCTAGCGGAATCTGGCATTTTTCAGCCCAGGATGTAGCAGTTGACCTAGTTGAGTGGGCCCGAATTGATAGTGGTGATTCGAGTCCTACTGAAGAGTAGCAATGTCGGATTAGATCTTTGGTCCAGCGAGCTAAAGAAGCTTTACTTGCTCTCTTGCCTTTGTTCTCGCCACACATTTGAACAAACAAGGCTTCCGTCTGTCTGAAAGGGGCTGTTTTTTCCAAATAATTTTCAATGGATCTTTTGATGTCTAATAAATGCAATGTTTGATCTTCAGTTTGACCTACCACGGGTAGGACTATTTCTTGATTTAAATTAGCCGTAAAAGGCACTTTTGGCAAGAAACCAGGCATGGTTCTTAGGACCACTTTATCATTGAGGAGCTTGAGATATGGATCTTTGCAAGAAAGTGCATGTAGTTCACTTATTCTCCTGGCCGACGTTACTGCGATCAAAAACAACGTTTTCCATGATAGCCACTTTAGTTCTGTATCCTCAATTGGTTCAAACGGCTGCTCTGTCAGACATTTGAGCACGATGGTAAGATCCCAGGTAGGTACAGGATTATGGTAACTGGGTCTGAGTTTTGCAACGACTCTGAAGAATCTTGATATTAGAGGAGTTTTAGAAAAAAGGCCATCTAGGTGAGCGTTAATAGCCGTTAGATGGACTTTTAGAGTATTAGGCTTTAAGCCTTTCTGAAACCCCTCTTGCAGAAACTGGAGAACAGATGATATCTCTTTCAATCTTCTGTTGTTGGAGACACACCATGTGGAGTAGATGTTCCAAACTCTAGAATAGACCTTCATAGTAGTTGTTTTTCTTGAGGCTAAGAGAGTCCGCACAACTTCATCTGAAAGGCCCTGAGCTTTTAAGGCGTGGAGTTCATGTTCCATGCTGTTAGATGAAGTTTGGGCAAGTGTGGATGTAGAAGGCCGTTCTGCTGTAACAGATCTTTGCGGAGAGGTAGCTTCCAGAATACGCCTTTCGAAAGACTCCACGCAAGAGGAAACCAGGCCCGGCGGGGCCAATATGGCAGAATGACTATTGCCCTGACCTTCTCGTCCCGAATCTTTTTCAGGACTCTTGGTATGAGTGGAAATGGTGGAAACGCATAGATGAAGATTCTGGTCCAGGAGATTAATAGACCGTCCACTGCGAATGGATGATTCTTCCTGTATAGAGAACAGAACTGATCTAGCTTCGTATTTAGATGATTGGCCATCACGTCCACCTGAGGCCGTCCGATAACTCCACAATTATTTTGAAGACTGCTGTGTTCAATTCCCACTCGCCTTGCAGTAATGTCTTCCTGCTCAAAAGATCTGCTGTAACATTGAGTGAGCCCTTGATATGGACTGCTGATATTTTCAGAAGATTGGCTTCGGCCCATGACATGAGGCGAGTGCGTTCCAACTGGAGAGATTGGCTTCTGGTTCCTCCTTGTTTGTTTATATAGAAAACAGCAGTGATGTTGTCCGTCTGAATCTGAACTGCTTTGTTGAGGAGGATGTACTGGAAATGATGCAGCGCTAATCTGATCGCTCTCAGCTCCCTCATATTGGATGTGAGCCTCTGGTCTTGATAGGACCACTTGCGCTGAACCCACATGAGAGCGCAAGAGGGCACCCGCATGAGGGAACCCGCATGAGAGCCTATATGGGCACCCCAACCGGAGCCTGAGGCATCCGTAGTGAGGACTACTTGATGCTGGGGTAGTAGACTTTTCCCTTTCATGAGGCGAGAGTGGGTCAGCCACCAAGTTAGATCCTGTTTGACCAGGTGAGAGACAGGAATCATTCTTTCTAGATCTTCTGGACATCTCTCCCATCGAGCGAGAATGTGTCTTTGTAGAACCCTGATGTGAGCTCTCGCCCATTGGACTGCTTCGATGGCTGAGGTAAGCATGCCTAGGGTTCTCATGGCAAAGCGGATGGTGCAACGATCCATGCTGATCAGAGTGTTCACCGTGTTCTTTATCTTCATCACTCTCTCTGGTGAGAGAAAAAGTTGCATCTGTAGAGAGTCTATGACGAAGCCAAGATAAGTCAACCTTGTTGATGGGATGAGGTTGGGTTTCTTGAGGTTTATGAGAAACCCATGATCCTGAAGAGACATCATTGTCTGATTCAGATGAAGCATCAGAGTCTCCCTGGATGACGCGGTTATAAGCCAGTCGTCCAGGTACGGGGTAACACATATACCCTGCTTTCTCAGGTGCGCTGTTAAGACGACTGCAATCTTTGTGAACACCCGTGGGGCTGATGTTATCCCGAACGGCAGACAGGTGAACTGAAGATGGACCACTTTCTTCTGATGTAGAAATGCCACCCTGAGGTATTTTCTGTGCTGTTAGGATTGGTACATGCAGGTACGCATCTTGTAAGTCGATGGTGGCCATGAAATCTCCTTGTTGCATTGACAGAACTGCTGTCTGAATCGTTTCCATTCTGAATTTTTTCTTTAAGAAGAATTTGTTGAGGTAGGTGAGATTGATCACCAGTCTCCAAGTCCCTCCGGACTTCGGTACAGCAAATATTGGCGAATACACTCCCAGATTCCTCTCCTTAGGAGGTACTTCCTCCAGAGCATTCTTCTGAATGAATTCCTGAAGGAGCTGATGTATGACTTGGTTGTTTCCTCTGTTGAGGATAAATCGGTCTGGAGGAAAGTCTTTTAGTTCTAGGCAATAACCTCTTTGTAGAGTGGAGTTTACCCAGGCATCTGATGATGTTGTTGACCAGACCGAAGCAAAATCTAGGAGCCGTGCACCAACCGGAGGGGACGGGGACCTGGCGTCACATGTGCTCATCCTTTGTGGCGTCAGACTTTTTCTTTGAAGATCCAGGCCGCTGCTGCTGCTTCCTGAACTGTCCTCTTCCTTTGGAGGGGCGGAAATTATACTGTCTTTTTGGTGACCTTGTATAAGAGGTTTTAAATGGTTTAAAGGTCTTCTTCCTTGGAAAAAATGATCCTTTATTATTATTTAATTTATTAAGGATAGATTCCAGTTGTGGCCCAAACAGTGAGGAAGGGTGGAAAGGAAGGGATACGAAGTGATATTTAGACAGAATGTCCCCTTCCCACAACTTCAGCCAAAGCGCACGCCTTGCAGCGTTGGACAACGCCATACATCTGGAAGAGTATTTTAAGGCGTCCATAGGTGCGTCACATAAAAAATCTGCTGCGGTCTTCATCAGGGACAAATCTTTGAGTAAGTCCTCTCTCGGTACTCCATCTTCAATGTCATGTGATAGTTGACTTAACCAAACTCGAAGCGATCTGGCTACTGGAATGCTTGTCATGGAGATCTTTGAGGAACTAGCTGCGGTTGCATAGGTCTTTTTGCACAACGTATCTGCTTTTCTTTCCATTGGATCTGAGAGTAAAGCTGACTCTTCCGACGGAAAATAAGCTTTTTTGGAAAGTTGTGCCGCCGGTTGATCCACCTTTGGAGGATTGGCCCATTCATCTGTAACTTCAGATCCAGCCTGTAGGTGGATTTGAATTTGGCATTAGACTGAGATCTTTCAGGTTTAGCCCATTCCTTCTGAACATGCCCTTAATGATCGGGTGAGTAGGAAAAACTTTGTTTTATTTGGAGGGAAATAGAAGAGCTGATCTTTTTTGCGTTTGTGAGAAACATCTTTATCAGTATACAGTATACATTAGTACAGTATTTTTTACTGCTGAGAGCAGTTTGGGCATTGAGTCCTTCTGTAACAGGCACACTTCCTCCAAAGCCTCCCAATCTGACTCCTCAGATGAGTCCTGCTCAGTGTCTCCTCCTCTGGCTGAGGTAGGAGGTGCAGGTGAGGCAGGCTTATGCTTCTTTGCTTTATTCCCTTGCAGAACAGCACTTTTAACATCTTTGAAGGTGTCAGTGAGTTGGTCTTTAAACCACACTAGGAAATCTTGTCTTGTGATGAAGACATACATAGAGAGCACCCATCCTGCTCCCATGATTCTGCTAGTGGCTGGCCACAGTTAGCACACAACGTGTGCCGTCATTTCCTGCTCCTTTTACCCCTGTAGTGGGACATCTGGAAAAGATCAAGGAACAAGGGGTGAGATGACATCTATATGTAAAGCAGGAGGCCGCCCAGACCATAACATTTACCTCTAGACACCCAAGGGAACTGCTGCCTAGGCAGAGCGTTGTCCCTGGATGCTAATGGCATGCTTTTATACCTGCTGCGGCTCGCGCATGCGCAGCGTGCAGTTCCGGACGCCAGTGACGTCATCCTCAGGACCGGACATGCGCAGACGGCAGTGAAGCCGCGCGGCGCCATCTTGGAAAAGGGCCGCATCGCATGGCCGGCTTCAGACATGCATGTAAGTGCTGCTATTGAATCTTACCATGTCAGACGTCAGACCGGTTGTCAGTCACGCGCAGGAGAGGATCCAGGCGCCGCACCGCCATGTTGGAGGTGGCGAGAGTCGCAGGTGGCACATGAAGCAGAGGTAAACTGTTCAGGGGCCAGGAAAAGTTTGGCATGAACGTCTGCAAGGTGTAAAAAAGCCTTTAATCCCACTTTGCAGCTCAGCCAGGCGTGGGAACAGCTGAGGGACCAAGATAACCCTGGTATACGGCTGTATATATGTATCAGACCCCAGGGACTGGACCAGACACAGTATAGAGGTTGATTTTTATTGTCTGAGAAAACCATCCTTCTGTCCGAGAAGAGAAAAAAATACAGTGTTGTGTGGTTTCCTTGGGGCTCTTATAGGGGGTTACCAGGTGTGCGGTATTAATCTATTTGTGTTTATTGCTAGATTAACCCCTTCTGTGCCGGGTCAACGGGAATCTATTAACCCCATTAGTGTGCTGCCTGAGGACGATCAGGAAATATATATATTTTTTTATTATTATTATTATTTTTTTTTTTAAGTAATAATGTAATAATGAAGCAAATCAGTTTGTTAGTTTGGCAGTCTGTTTATCAGCCAGCTGCCTTTTACCTCGGTTTTGCTACTCCCCAGGTGCCTGGAAAAGTTATAAAGCAGCCGACTGCTGAGCTGATGAATCAATTCGCTTCTATCTATATTATAAAAATGAAAGTCTGTCTGTCTGTCTGTCCCAAATAGACTTCCAAACGCCTGAACCGTTTGACCCCAAATTTGGCCCACAGATACATTGGGTGCCCGGGAAGGTTATTGCGAAGGTCCCGTCCCCACCAGATGTACAGGAGAGGAGGGGTAGGGGGAAAAGCGGCGCCCTATAGAGATGAATGGGAAAATCTCCTCACTGCAAACACAGGTGATATAATTAGCTGCAGCAGACACGGCAGTTGGAGCCTTAGCAACCAATAGGATTACTGCTTTCATTTTCACAGGGAGCAATGGTTGCTAGGGAAGCTGCCTCACAACATCCACAGTAATAACTGGTAGACCCCCTACTCCATCTATACAGTACATATATATACAGGACCCCCTACTCCATCTATACAGTACATGTATACAGGACCCCCTACTCCATCTATACAGTACATGTATACAGGACCCCCTACTCCATCTATACAGTACATGTATATACAGGACCCCCTACTCCATCTATACAGTACATGTATATACAGGACCCCCTACTCCATCTATACAGTACATGTATATACAGGACCCCCTACTCCATCTATACAGTACATGTATATACAGGACCCCCTACTCCATCTATACAGTACATGTATATACAGGACCCCCTACTCCATCTATACAGTACATGTATATACAGGACCCCCCTACTCCATCTATACAGTACATGTATACAGGACCCCCCTACTCCATCTATACAGTACATGTATATACAGGACCCCCTACTCCATCTATACAGTACATGTATATACAGGACCCCCTACTCCATCTATACAGTACATGTACACAGGACCCCCTACTCCATCTATACAGTACATGTATATACAGGACCCCGTACTCCAACTATACATTACAGGTATACAGGACCCCCTACTCCAACTATACAGTACAGGTATACAGGACCCCCTACTCAATCTATACAGTACATGTATATACAGGACCCCCTACTCCAACTATACATTACAGGTATACAGGACCCCCTACTCCAACTATACAGTACAGGTATACAGGACCCCCTACTCCATCTATACAGTACATGTATATACAGGGCCCCCTACTCCATCTATACAGGACATGTATACAGGACCCCCTACTCCATCTATACAGTACATGTATATACAGGACCCCCTACTCCATCTATACAGGTATACAGGACCCCCTACTCCATCTATACAGGACATGTATATACAGGGCACTGCAGGTATACCAAACTGTGACTGGGTAACACTGCCACACCAGACCCGACCAATACCGCCATACGGTGCTGGATAACACTGTCATACCAGACCTGACCAATACCGCCATACTGTGACTGGATAACACTGCCAGACCTGACCAATACCACCATACTGTGACTGGATAACACCATCATATCAGACCTGACCAATACCGCCATACTGTGACTGGATAACACCGCTATAACACACCTGACCAATACCACCATACGATGACTGGAAAAAAACTGCTATACCAGACCTGACCGATACCGCCATACTGTAGCTGGATAACACTGTCATACCACACCTGACCAATACCGCCATACTGTGACTAGATAACACTGCCATACCAGACCTGACCAATACCGACACACTGTGACTGAATAACACTGCCATACCAGACCTGACCAATACCGCCATACTGTGACTGGATAACACTGCCATACCAGACATGACCAATACCGACACACTGTGACTGAATAACACTGGCATACCAGACCTGACCAATACCGCCATACTGTGACTGGATAACACCGCTATACAAGACCTGACCAAAGATTTTCTGGCAAGTCTGAACGGGAGGGTACTGCCCCTCTGCAAGGTGCTACCCTACGCACAAGACCATGGGTGGCTTATGGTAAATACGACCCTGCAGGTATACAGGACACTACAGGTATACAGGACCCCAAAACTATACACTACAGGTATACAGGACCTCCACCAACTATATACTTCAGGTATAGAGGACCTCCACCAACTATATACTACAGGTATACAGGACCCCAAACTATACACTACAGGTATACAGGACCCCAAAACTATACACTACAGGTATAAAGGACCTACACCAACTCTATACTACAGGTATGCAGCACCTTCACCAACTCTTTACTACAGGTATACAGGACCCCAAAGCTATATACTACAAGTATACAGGAACTCCACCAACTATATACTACAGGTATATAGGACCCCAAACTATACACTACAGGTATACAGGACCTCCACCAACTCTATACTACAGTTATACAGGACCCTCAAACTATGCACTACAGGTATACAGGACCCCCAAACTATACATTACAGGTATACAGCACCAACTATATACTACAGGTATACAGGACCCCCCAACTATACAGTACAGGTATACAGGACCTTCACCAACTGTACACTGCAGGTATACAGGACCTCCCTCAACTATACACTACAGGTATACAGCCCCCCCCCCCCAACTACACACTACAGGTATACAGGACCCCCCCCCCAACTATACACTATAGGTATACAGCCCCCCCCACTATGCACTACAGATATGCGAGACCCCTAAAAACTATACATTGTGGGTATACACTAATACCACTGAACTTAGATGAAACAATACCTTTAGCTTGGCCTCCTGGGCACCTTAGAACAAATCTAATTAACACACTGACACTTTATACCCGGGCAGCGCCGGGTACATTTTCTAGTAATTACTATATATTTTCTTATCTCTAGTCAGGTCCTCCAAACATACAGTCATGGCCAAAAGTTTTGAGAATGATACAAATATTAATTTTTACAAAGTCTACTGCTTCAGTTTTTAAAACGGCAATTTGCATATACCCCAGGATGTTATACAGAGGGATCGGCTTTACAGCAATTACTTACAAAGTCAATATTTGCCTAGAGAATGAACTTTATCCCCCAAAACACATTTCACCATCATTGCAGCCCGGCCTTACAAGGAGCAGCTAACATTGTTTCAGTGATTGATCTCCAGCCCTGTCCTCATCAACACCCACACCTGTGTTACTGGAGCAATCTGTCATGATTAAGTAAGAATGACACCACTGGACACTTTAAAAGGAAGCTGGTGCTTGGCATCATTGTTTCTCTTCTGTTAACCATGGTTATCTCTAATGAAACACGTGCAGTCATCATTGCACTGCACAAAAATGGCCGAACAGGGAAGAGTATCGCAGCTAGAGAGATTGCACCTCAGTCACCAATCTATCGCATCATCAGGAACTTCAAGAAGAGAGGTTCGATTGTTGCCAAAAAGGCTCCAGGGCGCCCAAGAAAGATCAGCAAGTGCCAGGACCGTCTCTTTAAAGTGTGGTCAGCTGCGGGACGGGGCTACCAGCAGTGCAGAGCTTGCTCAGGAATGGCAGCAGGCTGGTGTGAGGGCATCTGCACTGTGCACTGAGACTGCGGAGACTCTTGGAGCTAGGCCTGGTCTCATGGAGGGCAGCAAAGAAGCCACTTCTCTCCAGAAAAACATCAGGGACAGACGGATATTCTGCAAAAGGTCCAGAGAGTGGACTGCTGAGGACTGGGGGAAAGGTCCAGGGAGAGGACTGCTGAGGATTGGGGGAAAGGTCCAGGGAGCGGACTGCTGAGGATTAGGGGAAAGGTCCAGGGAGCGGACTGCTGAGGACTGGGGGAAAGGTCCAGGGAGTGGACTGCTGAGGACTGGGGGAAAGGTCCAGGGATTGGACTGCTGAGGACTGGGGGAAAGGTGCAGGGAGCGGACGGCTGAGGACTGGGGGAAAGGTTCAGGGAGTGGACGGCTGAGGACTGGGGGAAAGGTCCAGGGAGCGGACTGCTGAGGACTGGGGGAAAGGTCCAGGGAGTGGACTGCTGAGGACTGGGGGAAAGGTCCAGGGAGCGGACTGCTGAGGACTGGGGGAAAGGTCCAGGGAGCGGACTGCTGGGGACTGGGGGAAAGGTCCAGGGAGTGGACTGCTGAGGACTGGGGGAAAGTCATTTTCTCTGATGAATCCCCTTTCCGATTGTTTGGGACATCTGGAAAACAGCTTATTGGGAGAAGACGAGGTGAGCGCTACCACCAGTCTTGTCTCATGCCAACTGTAACCGACATCCTGAAACCATTCATGTGTGGGGTTGCTTCTCAGCCAAGGGAATCGGCTCTCTCAGTCTTGCCGAAAAACACAGCCATGAATAACCGTCCAAGAGCAGTTTGGCCACCAACAAAGCCTTTTCCAGCATGATGGAGCACCTTGCCATAAAGCAAAGGTGATAACTAAATGGCTCAGGGAACAAAAGAAAGAGATTTTGGGTCCATGGCCTGGAAACTCCCCAGATCTTAATCCCATTGAGAACTTGTGGTCAATCATCAAGAGACGGATGGACAAACAAAAACCAACAAGTTCTGACAAAATGCAAGCATTGATTGTGCAAGAATGGCCGGCTATCAGTCAGGATTTGGTCCAGAAGTTGATGAGAGCAGCCGGGGAGAATTGCAGAGTCCTGAAAAAGAAGCCGCAACACTGCAAATACTATAGACTTGCTGCAGTCACTCATCTATCTGTCAGTATAAGCTTCTGTTACTCAGAATATGATTGCAATTATATTTCTGTATGTGATAAAAACATCTGACAAACACACATAAAAACCAGAGGGCAGAGGATCATGGGAAAATAGAAGATTTGTGTCATTCTCAAAACTTTTGGCCATGACTGTACAGTTCTACTTCTACGGTCTTACCTGTATTGTGTCACCAGGGGGCGCTGCCTCTCTACCATAGCCTCTATTATGTGCTGTAGAAACTTTGAATGCAATAGGGTTGATTAACTAACATGTTCTATGCAGAAAATTGTCAGTTTTTTGTCAATTTTTCCTTTCTGTTTAGTGTTATGGCATGTTTACTAAAGGTGTGCGACACAATTTTTCCAAAAACCATGTGTTTGGGTCCTGGGTGTGTGCAAACCTTAATTGTTTTTTTCTTTTCTAAAAACCAGCCATTTGTAATGAGGCAGAATGGTCGGGTTTTCATTTTGTCCTGTGAAAAGGGTATGCGTCACATTTATGAATTGGCCCTCAAAAAATAGATACAACAGACTTAATGGTTTAAAATTGATGCATTGTTAGTAAATGAGGCCCAACGTGTCGGTGATGATAAATACTTTTATTGTCTTGGACAACAAATATCGGACTGTAAACGATACTCAAGCAAGTACTGCGGATGTACTGCGTGCTGCTTGGGTGCTCGTGAACTAAAAGCTTGTTGAAAGGCTCCTGAGCCATTTCAGGAATGACAGCTTCATCGGCAGAGAAGATAAATAATTGCAGAGCTTTAGTCTCCGTCAGTTCCCAAGATGTCTAATCATGACCAAAGCAAAGGAGACAACTGCTTCTTTGCACAAGATTTACTAAATTTGAAGGACGGCAGCAAGAAAGTGAGGAGCCATGGATGATATCTGTATACAATATAAAATGATGAAGCCTTACGGGACTGACTGCTGTAAATGTGAAACAGTTGTCCTGTCGAGAAGAAAACAAACGCCAGTGATCCTAAAACGTTCCCCAATATTTGATTGACACATTCCACATGGTCTGCAGGCGATAGGCTGAAGTCCAGCTTGACCTCGGATAACCCTCAGAGCACTTGCCACAATTGTAATTCAAACTAAATTCTAATGTTAAAGGTAATCCATGGCGGCAAAAGATGTTCTTAATAAAGAAGAAGGCTGCTGAAACCAAAGCCTAATGATGGAATAAAATGTGCCACATTGGCGAACAGGTCTACTACTACTGGCAAAGAAACCAACATACGAGCAGGTCTTTAAGTGCCATTAATTTGCGCATAGATTGAGCTAGATGTCTCAAAGTCTTCAACCTTACAAGGACACCTGTAATTTTGTAAGGTAAGTTCCAACAGCGTACACACACTGGGATGATGAATCAACTTGAAGGAATGGCCTCTTGTGCAGAAAGACAATACCGGATATCTAAAGCCAACAACACCAGATCGACTTATCACTACTGCAGAAAGGAGCATAGGATCAGCCACGGCTCCTCTTCCTAGTATTACTGGATGATCATCTGGCTAAGGGGTCAGACCTCCTAGAAATTCTCTTTGTTGCCTTGTTCTGTTTTATCACTAAATACCTGCAATAGCCAAACTGAGGAACATTTTTTCATCTGGATACTTGGCTTTTGGGTTGATGAACTTGAAAAGCATTGTGGAAGAACAACAAAGATCAGCAGACTGCAAGGAGAGCTAATTCTTGTGGTCACTGGAGAGCATTGCATTGTGGGGAGTCAACCCCGCACCAAACCACTTAATGTTTCCATAAAATATGCTGCAAAACTGGGAAAAAAATTAATTGTGCTGTGAAATTAATAATAAAGTGCCTTTTTTTTTTTCAACAGTTTATGCTGTTCGCCCTGTGATAAAACTGACATATGGTAAAACATTATCAATGTTCCTCAAGTCAGTGCGATTATAACGATAGACAACTTATGTAACTTTTAGTTTATCTGACTGATTTTTAAAACTTAAAAACTTTTTTTTAAGTAAATTAAAATTGCTCTATTCACCTCCTTATAACACTTTTATCCTTTGGTCTATGGGGCTGAGTGAGGTGTCATTTTTTGCGCCTTGATCTGTATTTTCTGTTGGCACCTTGCTTGTGTATATGCGACTTTTTGATCACTTTTTATTACAATTTTTCTAGATTTGATGTGACTAAAAATCATCAATTTTGCGTTTTTTTTCGCTTTATAAAATGGGAAAAAGGGGGTGATTTAAACTATTTCTATAGGAAGGGGCATTTTTATTATTAAAAATACTTTTTTTTTAATAAAGGGGACCTGTCACCCCCCCCATGCCGGGGGGACAGGCTCCCGAGCCCCCTATACTTACCTGATTGTGCCGGGTCCCGCTTCTTGAGCCGCTCCGGTGACGGAGATTTCAGTGCCCGAAGCCTGACACGTTCGCTTCTGAGATGAGTCCGACACTCATAGAGAATGAATGGAGCGTCGGACTCATCTCAGGGGCGCACGTGTCGGGCTTTGGACGCTGAAATCTGTCATCGGATCGTCTCAAGAAGCGGGATCTGGCGCGATCAGGTAAGTATAGGAGGCTCTAGTGGGGGGGTCGGGAGCCTGTCACCCCGGCACGGGGGGGGGGGGGGGGGTGTGTGACAGGTTCCCTTTAACTTATAGCTCCACTAGGGGGCAACATTGTACAGTTTACTGATCTCTTATAGGATTCAATGTAGTGTGTGTGTGTGTGTGTGTGTATATATATATATATATATATATATATATATATATATATATTAGGGCTGGGCGATTAATCGAGTTAATTCGATTAATTCGCCCAGAATTTGAGAATCGATTTGATTTTTTTAAAAATCGAATTAAAAAAAAATCATTTGATGCGTGCGGCCGCGAGGGAGGCACGTTCGTTGCGGCCTCCAGCTACTGAAGTCTGCCTGAGGAGGGAAAGCGCCCAGCAGCGTCCTCTGTCTCCGCTGCTGAACTGCCACCATAGCAGGACGAGTACACGTGCTCCCTCCCGGCCGCATGTGGAGGTCCCCCGAGGAGGCTGAAGAATTGGGTGATAGTGTCGCTACTAGAGCTGTACAGCTAAATCGGGGGTCTGCACTGCGCCCCCCGATCCGGCTGTATCACCCGATTCTTCAGCCTCCTCCGGGGATCTCCACGTGCGGCCGGGAGGGAGGGAGTGACTGTATTCGTCCTGCTATGGGGGCGGGTCAGCAGCGGGGACAGAGGACGCTGCTGGGCGCTCTCCCTCCTCAGGCAGACTTCAGTAGCTGGAGGCTGAAGGGTCTGGTGATAATGTCGCTGCGGGTGCTGTAGCCGTACATCGGGATCGGGGGGCGCAGTGCAGACCCCCGATCCCACTGTACAGCTCCAGCACCTGCACCGACACTATCACCCTCCACACCCGATTCTTCAAACTCCTCCGGGGACCTCCATATGCGACCGGGAGGGGATATTCGGCTCAGCGGCGGGAGGAGGAGCCCAGGCCCATGCTCCCTTCCCCTCCCCCCCAGTGTGCCCCATGCTCCCCTCCCCCCCAGTGTGCCCTATGCTCCCCTCCCCCCCCCCAGTGTGCCCCATGCTCCCCTCCCCCCCCCAGTGTGCCCCATGCTCGCTCCCCCCCCCCCCAGTCACCAAGGTTTCATGGGGCCTCATGCTACTAGCTATGTCTCTGCCCCTTATCTATTCCTGTACTACTACACCTCTCATCTATTCCTGTACTACTACATCTTTCATCTGTTCCTGTACTACTACTACTACACCCCTTATCCACTATGCCTCCACAATACACGTGTCTCAAACATCATTAAAATAGTATCTGATGCTGCAAATAGAAAAATATTGTTTATTTAGCAAAAATAATAATAATAAATCGAGATTTAAATCGAGAATCGTCCAAAAAAGAATTTAAATCGAGATTTAATTTTTTGGCCATATCGCCCAGCCCTAATATATATATATATATATATATATATATATTACATCAAATCCATTTTTCTGCAGATAATTCTGGAGCCCAAAGGAATCGATCTGCGAGTCGGGATCAGCATCACAATGACGCTGAGCCCTGGCCTGAGAAGTAACGATGTTCCGGCTTTGGATAATTTCCACCACAGCACCACCAATGATGCGTTTTAAGGACATTTAAATGCAGCTGTCATTTAAGTGTCTACTTAGCGGGGGCAGTGATTGGCCCAGGCCCGCTGATGGCCGCAGTCTCCAGCTGCAGAGAGGGATTATGTGGTGAGCCCTCTCTGTACCCCAGTAGGGATTTTATGATATTTAGGGGGGCAATTACTTTTTTACATGGTTGACATAGGCTTTACATAAATATCTTGTGTAAATAGGAGGATCATATGGAGCGGCTTTGTTAGGTGATTTCTTGTGTTCTCTTTATCTTAAGGTAAACTTAGATGATCAGAAACTGAGGGGCAAATCCTTTTTACAGCACTTTACAGCTGTACTTTAGTGTAAGAGTAACTTGGATTAAGAGCGTTTTTCTTAAGAGATCACAGATTTTCAAAATTGTAACTTGGTGTAAGAGCATTGCTTTGGTGTAAAAGCTTCCTGTACTGGGTGGGAGGGGGAGTGGGGGAGGGGCATGGTCTGCATAGCGGGGTCTACAGCCCTGTACTCTGTCCCAGGAAGTCTTCTTCACCTTCCAAATCATAGCAAATCTATTTCAGACTGGGGCTTACATCAGGGGACAGGACTGTGGAGGTAATCTCTTTATAGCTGTAACCCCTCTCTCCCCGGACAGAGTGCTGCATGTATGTGCCCACATCTGTCCTGCTCATTCCTTCATGCTCCCTGCAGTCTCTGTCCCCCCTTGTGTTTCCCATCCTCTCCATTATGGGGATCTGCAGCTCCATCCTGTATCTAAAAGCTGCTGCTGCTGTGTTATCAGGGTTATACAGTTACTATACATTATACACCACATGCTGATTGCTATACTGTACAGTAACTTATATATCACATATCCAGCTGCTGTGTTATCAGGGTTATACAGTTACTATACATTATATACCACATGCTGCTATACTGTACAGTAACTTATATATCACATATCCAGCTGCTGCTGTGTTATCAGGGTTATACAGTTACTATACATTATATACCACATGCTGATTGCTATACTGTACAGTAACTTATATATCACATATCCAGCTGCTGTGTTATCAGCGTTATACAGTTACTATACATTATATACCACATGCTGCTATACTGTACAGTAACTTATATATCACATATACAGCTGCTGTGTTATCAGGGTTATACAGTTACTATACATTATATACCACATGCTGCTATACTGTACAGTAACTTATATATCACATATCCAGCTGTTGTGTTATCAGGGTTATACAGTTACTATACATTATATACCACATGCTGATTGCTATACTGTACAGTAACTTATATATCACATATCCAGCTGCAGTGTTATCAGGGTTATACAGTTACTATACATTATATACCACATGCTGCTATACTGTACAGTAACTTATATATCACATATCCAGCTGCTGTGTTATCAGGGTTATACAGTTACTATACATTATACACCACATGCTGATTGCTATACTGTACAGTAACTTATATATCACATATCCAGCTGCTGTGTTATCAGGGTTATACAGTTACTATACATTATATACCACATGCTGCTATACTGTACAGTAACTTATATATCACATATCCAGCTGCTGTGTTATCAGGGTTATACAGTTACTATACATTATACACCACATGCTGATTGCTATACTGTACAGTAACTTATATATCACATATCCAGCTGCTGTGTTATCAGGGTTATACAGTTACTATACATTATACACCACATGCTGCTATACTGTACAGTAACCTATATATCACATATCCAGCTGCTGTGTTATCAGGGTTATACAGTTACTATACATTATACACCACATGCTGCTATACTGTACAGTAACTTATATATCACATATCCAGCTGCTGCTGTGTTATCAGGGTTATACAATTACTATACATTATATACCACATGCTGCTATACTGTACAGTAACATATCACATATCCAGCTGCTGCTGTGTTATCAGGGTTATACAGTTACTATACATTATACACCACATGCTGCTATACTGTACAGTAACTTATACATCACATATCCAGCTGCAGTGTTATCAGGGTTATACAGTTACTATACATTATATTCCACATGCTGCTATACTGTACAGTAACTTATATATCACATATCCAGCTGCAGTGTTATCAGGGTTATACAGTTACTATACATTATATACCACATGCTGCTATACTGTACAGTAACTTATATATCACATATCCAGCTGCTGTGTTATGAGGGTTATACAGTTACTATACATTATATACCACATGCTGATTGCTATACAGACCTGATACTTTACCCACCTTGATGTCAGTGGTCTCTTCTGTGGCTTGTCTCACTGTGACTGCTGTGTAACCTTCAGGAGCAGCTAAAGGCAAAGTCTTTCATTTTATGGAGAATGATAGAATATAATTCACGTCAGAAGATCTCTCCTCATTCACAGAAACTCAAGTCACTCAAGTTTAAGAGAAACTTTTATTGCATTCATTATTCAAAATAGCATAATAAATTTGAGAGGGGCCAGACGGCCCGGACGTGGTGCAACAAACTAGACAAAAATAACATTTAACCTCTCAAAATGTCATAATCCATTGTATCCAAGCGACTGCATCACTGAACGATAAGAGATTAAGAAAATAAAATCTCTGGTTATTGCCCTCCTAGAATTAGGAAAAGTAAATCAAGAGCGGATTTTGTGCGCGGACACAAAAATATCAAGTTTTCTGTTATGTGGTGCAGTTCGTTCTATGCTGCGTCTGTAGAAGGTGGAACAAAAACATATAAACCATCAAAAAAGATGAATCTACATTTTTCAGCAAAGCACAATGAATCATAAAATGTGATCGATAGAACTGAGTCCCTGTGGAGCTCGCTCACAACACAACGGGGAAACTTCCATAGATGTGATGGTAAACGTCCCTGTGACACCCCCCCACCCCCCCATGTGGATGAAGGTGAATGGCATTAACTATGCAAAGCAATATTAATTATTCAGGATCAGCAGGATCGTCTATTTACCATGCCAGAATTATCCTCTACTCTTCTAAAACCATTGGATTTGTGAAGTGCATAAAAAACACTATCAAAAAAACCTGAGTGAATAGTTCAGAATACCAGCCGCAAGGGCCAAGGTACGCAGTTTGTTCCAAAGGATCCTCTCAATAGGCTTTACCTGTGCCACATTAATTATTCACAGCTGAGACAATGTCATTCGTATGCAAGGCACCCGACGTGGTAACACCCTCAATGACAAGTATACAATGCAGTCAGAATGCCGGGTTCACGCTCTACAACATCTGTCAGGGCCTGAAGAGCACGCTTCAGTTCTCTATAAAAAATCTTACCCCATAAGCCTCCTCCTCCCGGTCAAAATACTGTTGTTTTGCCCATACCCAAGGACTGGACAGCAAATCCTTACAATCTTGTAAAAAAATAAAATAAAAAAAATTGGTTTATGATGTGAATGTGACCCCTCTGATCTCTCCAGTAGAAGAGGGTAGATCGAAACCAATGGGTTGAGATGCCGTCTCCGCCAATGTGTGTGGGTCCTTTAGGTGAGCAGACGATCCCATAAAGAGGACTGCTGAGACAGGGTGTCATAGGGACATCTACAGCTCTGCTACATGGACATCCTACCCAGCCTAGACAGCTCTGCCAGCTAATAGTACCAGTTAGCCCGACTGCAGAGGTTGGATGGTGGAATCTTAAGCTGGTCATACATTTCTAATTTTTTAGTCAATAGTTGTCTCTCCCATCGCCCCTCACACATATGCACACTCAGCTACCAAAAGTTTATAGGGGTATGTATCATTCGTTTCGCGCCATTATTTTAGTGAAATAGGTTTTTTGCCTACAGTGTATATTTTTTCCCAGCATTTATCAAGCCGTTTGAGCAGTTTACACCAACTATACCATATTTTTTCATTCGGAGGGGGCATGGTTTTAGATTAGCTACTTTTTGACCAGATTTGTTATGTACCATCTTTTTGTTTTGCGCAAAAATGATTGTGCAGCAGTCAGACTCTGACAGTTTGTGAGCCAAAAAATGCACAAACTGAGAAATTTTTATCAAGGCCTGTGCTCCTTATGATATTTGAGCATGGACCGGAGATTTTTGCACAGCACAGAAAAAGTGTACAAGCACAAAATGTTCTGAATTGGATAAAGGCACTGCCAGACATTTGTCTCGTCCAGTCGGAAGGCCCCCACATACGTTAGCTGATTGGTCCATAGCGGACATTATTATATGAGGCCAGCTATAGTGAGCAGGCATGCACTGTTTTCGGCTGTAGGTAAATTGCTAATATCCAGAATTCCCGTTAGCTGCCCTAAGCTCATATATTCACATTTTATCAAGTATATAGCAGGATCTGAATGTAACATAAAGCACCTCAGCACAAGGCTTTCACCATTATTCACATTTCTTTTACATTTAGTTTGCATCAAGTTAAGCAGCCTTCAAAAGAAGGAGATTAGGGGAAGAATACCTGCTGAACCCATGCCACGTAGTGCACAGTGGGTGGAGTAAAGGGAAGCGACATCACAGTAGAGCAACATCACTTGTGTCCTTGTTCTTCTGTGGTAGAACCCTAAAAATAATGTATTTTCACCTGGTGTACATTAAAAGTCATAAGAATCAGCTTATAAGTCTGTGGCATGTCAGAGGCAAATGACTAACACTTACATTGTCCATGTTGTGACCACAAAACCCTAGCCGTATTGTGCTTCATACAACCCTAAGGTGATCTAAGCTCCATACAATCCTAGGGTGAACTCCCTTCTATACAACTCTAAAGCTGGCCATACGCATAGGATTTTCATTGGCTATATGAACGCTTGTGACAAAAACATGCCAGACTAGACTGGCAGATCACTGTTGGTTTTTTAAAAAGAAAAAAAAAACAAAGTAAGCAAATGATTGACTGAATTTGGCCGACCATGTCACTGTCTGTTTCAGCTGCAGTTTGCTAAATATCACACTCTCAGCCATCACAAGGTGTCATTTTCAAACCATTGTCATCTGATAAAGCCAAAATCAGTCATTTCGGCTGACCATTGTGTTATGTGTACGGCCAGCTCCGTACAACTCTTCAGTGAAGGGAGTTTATTTCTATCGGTAAATATGGCCGCCATACCAGTGCACTGCTGCTAAAGGAATAAAACATGCAAAATCCAGTGTATCTTTTATTTTCAGATAAAACACCACTGACAGATCCTCAGCCCCGAACACCAAGGCATAGCGGCTTTGAGTAAATTCTGTTCAGCGACAGTAGAAAGGCCAGGTATAAGAAAACGCTTCCCCGCAAATCGGAAAAGACGATAATCGCTACAGAACAAAGCAAGAGGATAATAAGGGATTATAAGGAAGAATTCCTGGAGATCACCATCGTGGAGCAGCGGCACAATACTCTCTGTGTTCCACGTGTGAGGTAAGATTACAGGTCGGCACAATGCCTTCACATGAGCAAAACAATTGAAGTCCAAAATTGCAGATTTTCTTGCTATAATTTTATGTCACTTTTTATAACTTTTTTGTAAGTTTTAATCCGATATTTTTTCAGCAGTTGATTGAACATTCCTGTAACCTGAGGGCAACGTGAACTGTGTAGAACAGCCTTTAGATTACAATGTGCCCTTCTGCTCTTATGTAGAGGGACAGCTTGCCTACAATACATAGAGAGACTCCTTGCCTACAATACGTAGAGAGACTCCTTGCCTACAATACGTAGAGAGACTCCTTGCCTACAATACGTAGAGAGACTCCTTGCCTACAATACGTAAAGAGACTCTTTGCCTACAATACGTAGAGGGACATCTTGCCTACAATACGTAGAGAGAAGCCTTGCCTACAATACGTAGAGAGAAGCCTTGCCTACAATACGTAGAGAGAAGCCTTGCCTACAATATGTAGAGAGAAGCCTTGCCTACAATACGTAGAGAGAAGCCTTGCCTACAATACGTAGAGAGAAGCCTTGCCTACAATACGTAGAGAGACACCTAGGGGGAGATTTATGAAACTGTTGTAAAGTAGAATTGTCTTAGTCGCCCCTAGCAATCAATCAGATCACAATTTTTATTTTTTAAAGAATCTGTGAGGAATGAAAGATGGAATCTGATTGGTTTCCAAGGGCGACTAAGACAATTCTACTTTACAACAGTTTGATAAATCTCCCCCCTTGTCTACAATACGTAGAGACGCCTTGGTGGGTTGAGGAGATGTCCTCCTGACCTCAGAGTTACAAGCAACATTGGCACCTGTATCGTCTTCTTCCTAACCATATAAAAAGGCAACTGTTGTTAATCACACAGATTTCCCATTGGAAATCCATGTAAAGTCAAATGTGATCATAAGGAACACACGGGGCAAACTTTACGGATGCCACTCTCTCTAGTAATTCTTCCAATAGCATTTCACATACTGTAACATGGTGTATGAACGTCTTATACAAAGCAATCTATGATAACCAAGAAGTAGAAGATACATTTTGTGTGTTTTACACTTTCTTCCATTATTATCCACTCCTGGCTTTGGCTTCTATAGATCCCTCATAGAGATTCCTAAGACTGATGTCAGGATAGCCAGAGGAGCGGTCATATGGGTACCAGCAGAACATGAAGAAAACACCGCACTGTGGGAAGGCGATTGGCCCGGCTCAGTGTGTGCACCAGCTTCGTGCTGTGACCACAATAAAAAAAATAAATTTCTTCTTTAAACCCTCACACAAAGAAAACGGGAGCTGCAGAAGAGTGTTTAGTAAATGTAAGGTTAAAATAAAACATCTGCCCATCTGGATCAGCCCATGACCCTGCAGTGATGATCTAGAGGAAGATAAAACCCTCCATGAGGTAGAAGCGACTTCTCGGCTCCAGATCTGCCCATCAGAGTAAATGACTTTGATACTTTTAGCTCATAAGAAATTGCTGAGGACAAGCACATCTGTATGCCTCGCCGGGTGCCAGCTGGCAGAAATCTGCTTTAGCAAAGAGAAAATCATGCAAATTGATTCTTATACAGTGATCCTACAAAAATGCTAAAAAAAATAAATAATGTAAATAAAAAATACGGGAGCATCGAGATTTTATAGGAATTTTCAAGGTATCAAAATCTATTAAAAATGAAGAAAAACGCAGCCTTCATTTCAACACATTCAAAATACTGTTCAAGTGATCGTCAAGCAGTGCGAGCCAGCGGGACAACTATAAAAACATTCAATTCTACCATCTAGAGCCACCATCTTTTACCCTTTTCTGGAGTGAGCAAAGCTTTCACCTGTATGGGATAGTAGAGATCTGCAAATGTCTTCTGTACTTCTGCTCCAAAACCTTTCCCTTTACAAACAATGGTGATTCAGAATAGACGGGGAGCGGGAGCGCAGAGATAACATGTTACTGGCTACAGTATACAAGGGTTGTTCACAGCGCCTCGGGTTTGTCAAAGGAGTTTCACAACAGCCCTATGAGGCTAAGTTCCCAAACATGTTCAGGGTATGTAAAATGAACATTTGTGGCACATACATCTGACCTAGACATGGGTCCCAAGGCCAATAGAATAACCTTTTGGCCTCTGCCAGCCCAATATACATTGGAATACCATAACTGTACTGAAAGTGCACTTCTTGAACAAAAAAAGCTATTGGGGTAGCAGAAGTTAGATTATCGCCAAATATGCAATGGTAAAGCTAACTTCCACCACATATGTAAGTTATAGAAGCCTTCAGCACCTTACACGGTATGTCTATTTGTTTTCATCTATCAGACTAAAGAAAGGCTGGTATATATGTAAGTTACATATTTTTAGGTAGACCCGCCCATGAGGAGCTTAAGTCAGACTCACACCAATGAAAAGGTGTACTGACAAAAGAAAATCTTCTCCCATTATTTCTCCCCAGAACATCACTGGCTCCTTTCACTTCGTATTGTCACTTTGACAATATGCTTTCCTCTGTTGTGAATGTAGGATCCAAATGCTTACATAAAGCCATATCTGCCACTAAGTGACATTTTCCTATAACCTTCTAATATTGTTTACAAATTTATTATGAGGCTGAAGTTGTGGTGCTGCAGATCTAATGCATCTGTAAATGTGGATTGTCAGTAAGTCTATAAGCAATAAGGTAACCGTTGGGGCGCAACGTTCCTAATATTTCAGTAGTACAGTCGTCTATTTGTGGTAAGGGTGATTATATGGGATTGGGTTGGATTTTTATGCCCACGTTATCTTTTTATGGAGACCCTAGTTTGGACCTTTGCACATTAGGTTCAGGAGATCTGCTCTCCTAAACCATAGGAGGATCCCAACACATTTGAGACAAAAGAAACGTCTGTTTACAGTTCCCTAGGCATTGTCCCCTCCCAAGCCTGAGCCAAGACCCCATCCACCTTTGGATGTTAAAAGACGTACTGGAGGGTTATGTGCACAAGGCCTTCAATAACAAAACAAAACACGACTAATGAGCTTCGACTTTCCTACCAATCAACTTCATTCTGCCAACCAACATCTACATCAGTATACAATAAGGATAGAAAGGGCACCAAGCGTCAGGTTATAGACGCATTACAAACCCTAAGCCTCCCGGTCAGATATATTATAGACACCTACAGTGAGAACAAAACTGTCGGGAAAGATGTGCTCGCTCTTTGGAACAGTGTTGAGGAAGGGCGTGAACATGATTGAGAAACATTACGAAGAGGTAATCATGGAAGTTCTTAAAATACATTTTATGTCGGGAGGAAAAAAAAAACATGCAAGTCCTGGCAGAGGCTGCAACATCTAAAGGATGGAAGAATGGAAGACACAAGTCTGTCGCTTCTACTTGGCTTTGCCATTTTTCTGAGTTTTGGTCAATACACCACCAGGATGATATAGGACTTTATAGCATCCCTTTGTGATTTTCATCATCCACATAACGTTCATAATATCCAGGGAGACGCTGGAGATGATCCAGGCACATTGCGCACCCAAGCCCAGTCTATGAAAAGCCTCAGTGCCAAAAGTAGAAAAAACACGGCTGTAATAGGTGGGGATAACGGCTATCCTAACAATGAAGAAGACCACTGTCATCAAGACGCCATTCACCATATTAGGCAGCGAGTGCTTCTGGTATCCCAGCACCTCGAAGAACCACCTGAAAACCCAAGAGAAGCCAAACCATTAATGAGAGACAGCAGGCAGATGGGGAAGTATATACAAAGAGATGAACATCATACAATCACACACTATAAACTCCTCTGTCTGGATCTTAGCACAAAAGCTCAATTGTCTACAATGATAGATACAGAAGAAATATGTAGACGAGTTTCCTTACATAAAAGTTAGGGAAAAACTATAGAGTGATGGTGACAAATGAACAAGACAAAGTGTAACCAGACGCTGTCGCAGAGCAAGTGGTATCCAGTGTATAGAGAGAATCACGGCAAAGGTCACTTTACATTATCACAATTATAAATCCGGTAGATGATGATGGAGGTAAGAGAAGACAGACTGGGACCTGTAGTACTTATGGTGAATGTTGTTCTTCTATGTCCTAGTGTGGATTGCGTCATGGATCCCCCCACCACCCGGCAGCAGATATGACAGGAGAGCATAATGTGCGCTCCGGTCATCGCATCTGAAAACTACTCACCTACTCCCTCGTGCCAGCTGGCTTATGTTCACCAGAAATGGCATGGACCACACTGCCTTCTTCTCCTGGCGCCAGCACAAATCAGCATAGTCCACGCCACTTCCGGTGAGCGTGTGTAAGCGGGCCGGCATAGGGGCCGTAGGTGAGTAGTTGTCAGATGTGCTTCTGTCATCTCTGCTGCCAGGGGGCTGCACTTCTAGGGGATCTGTGCCGTGATCCTTGTCCGGTCATCGTGGTGCGGATTGTGTGAATGAGGCCTAAAAAATGAATAGACTCTGGCCACCTGGAGTGATACAGATGATATGCAGCTCATCCCTTGATTTTGTAAAAGTAAAAGAAGCGCTCCATGAAAAACATTATCTTCTGCCCTAATAGCAATGTAGATTAGAAATAGCAGCCTTGTCTTATGGCGGTTGCATCACTGAACTAGGAGTTTCTTTCAGCGCCTTCTGTTAATCTGGCCATACACATTAGCTGAACCTGTTGATTTCATGTAATGTGCATGGCAGCCTCCCAACTTTTCCTCGATGGCAGATGGTAGAGGAGAGATGGGTCAGGCATGTTGGATTTGAACTGCCTAATTCTTTTTGAGGAGATAGGTTTCCAACAGAAGCGTCTGTAAGGAACAGAGGAGCCTGGAGGAGGGAATAAAGATGACTGGAGGAGAACAGAGAAGTCTGAAAGGGGAATCTGGAGAGGACAGAAAGTTTGGAGTGGGAGACCGAACAATCTAGAGGGGAGAAAAAGGAGTCAGAGTCTGGGGGGGTCTGACACCAGATTACCCTTCTCTAGTCACAATACTTGAATGCTCAGCTGAACCAAATGTGCAAGTGTATGGGCTGGATTGTGAGACATAGGGCCCTATTCCACGGGCCGAGCAACAATGTAAACGAGCGCCGATCTGATAGATCGCCGCTCGTTTACTGGGCCTATTCCACGGCCCTGATGATCGTTAAGCGAGAGCTGCAGGGACATTGTTACCGATGTCCTTGCAGCAATACATTACCTGTCCAGGCTTCTCCTGCGCTCCGTCTTCCTCCCTGGGTCCAGCGCTGCAGCAGCTTCGGTGCGGCCTGAGCTGTCAGACCACTCAGCCAATCACTGGCCGCGGCGGTCCCGGCCTGTGATTGGCTGAGGGGTCTGACAGCTCAGTCAGGCCGCTCCGGAGCTGCTGATGCTGCGAGTGGGACCCGGGGAGAAAGACGCAGTGGAGGAGAAGCCCGGACAGGTAAAGTATGGTGCTTCTCAAATAGTCGGTCACCCGCCGCGCACCGCTATTCCACCGTAGCAATGCGCGGTGGGGGACCGATGATTTTAGGTCTGGCCCTAAATGAACAATCAGCCGATGACACGATCATCGGCTGATCGTTCTCTCTATTCCACCGAACAATAATTGGCCGAATGGAGCTGATTTGGCCAATTATCACTCCTGTGGAGGGGCCCATAGCTGCTGGCAACCAAGCATTCGGCTGACATCTTATGTTGGGGTAATTGCTTATAATATGCCTTATAATACATTGCCTCGTGTATTAGGGTCCTAACAAGAGGATTGGAATGGAGCTTCTAACCTACAATCTGCATTACCAACAGGGCAGGACATTTTTCCCCGAATGCTTCTTTAAGGGCACATGTTAAAGGCTGAATCTTGCTTTTGTGGAATGGTGCACATATGGAGCCAAGCACAGGAGCCGATTCTGTCCAGTAGGATCAGGAAGGAATAAGATCCTGCCCTCAGCTCACGCACAGACAGGAGTCAGAGTCAGTATACACATAGTATAACACAAAAAGGTTTTGACCTACCGTTGATTGACAAAAGGTGTAGAGAATTCAGCTAAAAGACGGAAATTGCCAAAATATGGCAACATGCCTTCACCCTGGAAAATGAAGCAAAGAGGTAAAAACATCTGTTGTGATCATTTGTCATGTTAGATTGGTTATCCAGCCATTCCCAGGATAAGCCATGGATATGAGATTGGTGGGGCTAGGACAGGCACAGCACCTTTTTCATGTTTCATTGAAAGGGACAATCCCATAATGCCTTACACCACTACAAATAGTACAGTGATTGCAAGGACGAGCCGCCACAAAGAGTAAAGAGGCAGCAGTACTCGCACCAGCAGCATAGCCCCTACAAACTGCTAAACAGCGCCAGGACCCCCGAAGATCTATTATTAAGGGCCTATACTGAGCGTACGTATTGCACAGCCAGAGACCACCTTCATAGTAACAAGAGAAAGGAGATTCTGAAGCAGTAACAACTAGATCCATGGAGGCTGCTGTGTATACAGTACAGAATCGGCAGAGCACATGGATAAGGGCCAAATCTTTATACACATTCACATATTGCACACCATGAGTGGTTCACGGGCCATCCTAGTGTATACAGGGTAATACAAGATGGCGGCTCTCAACCTGGCATGTTGGACATTGGCGCACAACCTTACCTTTCCCAGTCCCACAATAAGAACTTACCCTGTGGCTCTTCCATCGCTACCAAAAACCATTTCCACTCATCATGACTGTCACATAAAAGGTGGCACAGGGAGCAACAATTACATTCCGCCTTTAATATTTCCATAGGTTGCTTGCTTGCTCTGGGCAAAACTTTTTATCATGTTTCAGACATTTTCTCTGTAAAACTAAATTCAATTAAAGTCATAGGAAACTATCATGGATGCTGAGTCAGGCGTTGCTCATACCCACATGCCCTTAGTCACCTGACAGATGCCAAGAGTTTCTCTTTGGTATATGTTGGTGTTTTCTGTAATGTTGTATAGAAAGCCATAGGTCACTGCACTTTTCTACACATCCCATGGTGGCCATAAATAGCAAGAGTTTGGCACCTGAATGAACCTGAGGATCCTGCTGTGTGACAACCAGAATGCAACTACTGCAAGAGAAGGCCTGAAAGGTGCTGACAGCAAGATGTAAGGGCAGCCGTCACCCGACAAGCTGGAGGCAAAGCAGAGACTCTCAAGACACCACTACTGGCTCAAGGTGCAATGTTAAGGTAATGTCAGTGAAAATAGGGGTTGGACATGGAAGAAAATCACTGCCCGACCCATTAGTTCATGGAGAGATAAACTGCAGCCAAAGCAGTCTTGCTGTGTCTTACTCCTCTCCTTCACATAGAAAACAGAGGAACGCTCGACCCTGCTGAACATTGCTGTGTATGGGGAGGATGGGGGGCGGATGGGAGAGATAACTGATGGCCGGATGATCGAAGGTGTATGGCCACCTTTACTGCCCTCGTCCTGAATGGACAAGGAGAGTGAGTAAGTGATCTGACGGGGTAAGAGAAACAGTAAGTAGCCAAGGAAGTTATTGGAGTCCCACCACCTCCAGCATGAAGGCGGAGCGCTGCACTGACACTAGCAAGTAGAAGGCAACCAGTGCTGGGCAACTGTTTAAGGGCTCCCGACATCATCATTAATCACAATGCTGGGAGCTCCCAGGTCCAGTCTGCAGAACACCAGCCGTGTATAGATGGAATTCTACGTGAATTGTTCTGTCCATACAGTGTAGTGGGTGTTATCCCTTTATCCCCTCTATATATATGAAGGTATATGCTGAATGCCTGCAGCCAGATGTAATCAGATATCAGGTACTGGCACAGCAGATGTGAGGCCTATGTGGTGGAGAGCGAGAGCCGTCAGTGACTGTGGAGTACCTCAACGATGGTGTATAGTGAGGTGTGTGGCCCCGGTGTTAGGACCGCTCAGGGAAGTCTCACAACTAGAGGAAATAGAAGTTATTTGTCAGCATGGGTTTTGGTCATCCCGGGGCATCCCTGGCACAGGCGTACCTCACACAATGGCTCCATGACACACAATGATACAGACAACGTTCATGGAAAGGGAAAATGGAGAATGTGACAAACAAGACGTGTCAGAGACAAAATGAACAAACCAAATCCACTAAAAAGCCATTACTACCCCCACATAGAAACGGCCATATCAGAGGGGATATCCTGCTCAGCCGCCATATGTAGAGGAACCTCTGGACAGCATTGCTGTCACTATTGTCATGTCCTCAGCAAGTACATATAAAGGGACAGCCTGGCTGCAGGCCACTAAGATGGCCGTCCTCACGTTCTAGGCAGTAATACATTTTAGTGGACAAATGTTTCAGGCTACTTACTCTGTGTTAGTCAGTGGTCGTGGTAGTCGACCTGCAACAACTTCAGCTGTTAGGAAACTACTACACCCAGAGCGTCCTAACAGATTGCAAGGCATGCTGAGAGTTGTAGTTTCCTGACAGGCTTTCCAGCTAGTCAGTAAGCATAACCGCTATGGTTCTTACCCAGGTAGCACATCATGGTGGCGGACATGTTGATGATTTCTACGCTACACTGAGTGTGATCCACAAGCAATCAGAAACCTAGAAGGCAAGAGGTGACTTCAACGCAGCAGTGCGAAGCAGTCCTTATACCGGTACTCGTACATACTGGAGAATCCATATCACAGGGCAGTCTGGCTTATACTACAAGCACTACAGACAGACAAGTCAGTGACTGGTGGTTGATGGCGTATGGCAGTGCAGAGAGGTTAGAGCGCGGAGAGTAGTCAGGGTTAGTAGACGTGGAGACTTCCATCCATGCATTCAGGCTCTCCACTCATCACTCCCAGATAAGAGACAAGGTTCTGCGCAGGATTATGTGACTATAGTAGAACTCTCCTTCTAAAGTCCGACAAGATTCAACGGAAGTGGTCGGCAACGCGTGCGTGGTGGCACAACGTCCTGGCACTGCAGCGCACTGCAACTCTCACCCACCTGGAGCATCTCAGCAGCCCAGACTAGATGAGTGTCCATACATTGTGACCGCTGCTCACCACAGGACATGGACCAGGCCAAGCGCTATACTGAACGCGGTGTACGCTATACATCACAGTATATAGGGGCAAGAGTCCCGACTTTACCTCATACAGGACATGGACCACCCCAAGCACTATACTGAACGCGGTGTATGCTATACATCACAGTATATAGGGGCAGGAGTCCCGACTTTACCTCATACAGGACAATGACCAGGCCAAGCACTATACTGAACGCAGTGTACGCTATACATCACAGTATATAGGGGCAGGAGTCCCGACTTTACCTCATACAGGACATGGACCAGGCCAAGCACTATACTGAACGCAGTGTACGCTATACATCACAGTATATAGGGGCAGGAGTCCCGACTTTACCTCATACAGGACATGGACCAGGCCAAGCACTATACTGAACATGGTGTACGCTATACACAGTATATAGGGGCAGGAGTCCCGACTTAACCTCATACAGGACATGGAACACGCCAAGCACTATACTGAACGCAGTGTACGCTATACATCACAGTATATAGGGGCAGGAGTCCCGACTTTACCTCATACAGGACATGGACCACGCCAAGCACTATACTGAACACGGTGTACGCTATACATCACAGTATATAGGGGCAGGAGTCCCGACTTTACCTCATACAGGACATGAACCACGCCAAGCACTATACTGAACATGGTGTACGCTATACATCACAGTATATAGGGGCAGGAGTCCCGACTTTACCTCATACAGGACAATGACCAGGCCAAGCACTATACTGAACACATACCTCCCAACTGTCCCGGGTTCCGCGGCACAGTCCCGTTTTCGGGGTGCTGTCCCGCGGTCCCGGAACGGCACCCAGTGTCCCGCATTATATGTGGCCCCACCGAAAAAAAGCAATAAACCAATAACTCACCTGTCCGCCGGTCCCAGCAGCTCCTCTCCCGGCAGAGCGCGCACTCCCGTCATCCTCCGGGGTGGGCAGCGGGGTATACAGACACTGACTGTGCCGGAAGTGACCTGCAGCCTCTATCATGAATCACTTCCAGTACAGTCAGTGTCTCTGTACCCTGCTGCCCGCCCCGGAGGATGACGGGAGTGCGCGCTCTGCCGGGAGAGGAGCTGCTGGGACCGGCGGACAGGTGAGTTATTGGTTTATTGTTTTTCTGGTCGGGCCACACAAAGGGGAGGATTGGCTACTATGTGGGGCACTATATGGGGATTGGCTACTATGTGGGGCACTATATGGGGGATTGACTACTATGTGGGCACTATATGGAGGATTGGCTACTATGTGGGGCTTATATGGGGGCATTGGCTACTATGTGGGGCACTATATGGGGCATTGGCTACTATGTGGGCACTATATGGGGGGATTGGCTACTATGTGGGCACTATATGGGGATTGGCTACTATGTGGGGTGCTATATGGGGGATTGGCTACTATGTGGGCACTATATGGGGGATTGGATACTATGTGGGGCACTATATGGGGGGATTGGCTACTATGTGGGGCACTATATGGGGCATTGGCTACTATGTGGGGCACTATATGGGGGCATAGGCTACTATGTGGGGCACTATATGGGGGCATTGGCTACTATGTGGGGCACTATATGGGGCATTGGCTACTATGTGGGGCACTATATGGGGGATTGGATACTATGTGGGGCACTATATGAGGATTGGCTACTATGTGGGGCACTATATGGAGGGATTGGCTACTATGTGGGGCACTATATGGGGCATTGGCTACTATGTGGGGCACTATATGGGGGATTGGATACTATGTGGGGCACTATATGGGGATTGGCTACTATGTGGGGCACTATATGGGGGATTGGCTACTATGTGGGGCACTATATGGGGGATTGGATACTATGTGGGGCACTATATGGGAATTGGCTACTATGTGGGGCACTATATGGGGACATTGGCTACTATGTAGGGCACTATATGGGGGCATTGGCTACTATGTGGGGCACTATATGGGGGCGTTGGCTACTATGTGGGGCACTATATGGGGGAATTGGCTACTATGTGGGCACTATATGGGGGATTGGCTACTATGTGGGGCACTATATGGGGATTGGCTACTATGTGGGGCACTATATGGGGATTGGCTACTATGTGGGGCACTATATGGGGGCATAGGCTACTATGTGGGGCACTATATTGGGGCATTGGCTACTATGTGGGGCACTATATGGGGGCATTGGATACTATGTGGGGCACTATATGGGGGCATAGGCTACTATGTGGGGCACTATATTGGGGCATTGGCTACTATGTGGGGCACTATATGGGGGCATTGACCGCGGTGCACATGTCCCTCTTTGCAAAAGTTGGGAGGTATGCTGAACGCGGTGTACGCTATACATCACAGTATATAGGGGCAGGAGTTCCGACTTTACCTCATACAGGACAATGACCAGGCCAAGCACTATACTGAACGTAGTGTATGCTATACATCACAGTATATAGGGGCAGGAGTCCTAACTTTCATATAACTGGGGTCCTTGTCCTTTGACAGCAGAAGGAGAGATGTCGGTGCACACAGTACATGAGAGCCTAGCACCACATATATCTATGACTAACTGCACAGTACATGAGAGCCTGGCACTATGTATATCTATGACTAGCTGCACAGTACATGAGAGCCTGGCACTATGTATATCTATGACTAGCTGCACAGTACATGAGAGCCTGGCACTATGTATATCTATGACTAGCTGCACAGTACATGAGAGCCTGGCACCACATATATCTATGACTAGCTGCACAGTACATGAGAGCCTGGCACTATGTATATCTATGACTAGCTGCACAGTACATGAGAGCCTGGCACTATGTATATCTATGACTAGCTGCACAGTAGATGAGAGCCTGGCACTATGTATATCTATGACTAGCTGCACAGTAGATGAGAGCCTGGCACTATGTATATCTATGACTAGCTGCACAGTACATGAGAGCCTGGCACTATGTATATCTATGACTAGCTGCACAGTACATGAGAGCCTGGCACTACGTATACCTATGACTAGCTGCACAGAGAGCCTGGCACTATGTATATCTATGACTAGCTGCACAGTACATGAGAGCCTGGCACTATGTATATCTATGACTAGCTGCACAGTACATGAGAGCCTGGCACTATGTATATCTATGACTAGCTGCACAGTAGATGAGAGCCTGGCACTATGTATATCTATGACTAGCTGCACAGTACATGAGAGCCTGGCACTACGTATACCTATGACTAGCTGCACAGTACATGAGAGCCTGGCACTATGTATATCTATGACTAGCTGCACAGTACATGAGAGCCTGGCACTATGTATATCTATGACTAGCTGCACAGTACATGAGAGCCTGGCACTACGTATACCTATGACTAGCTGCACAGTACATGAGAGCCTGGCACTACGTATATCTATGACTAGCTGCACAGTACATGAGAGCCTGGCACTATGTATATCTATGACTAGCTGCACAGTACATGAGAGCCTGGCACTATGTATATCTATGACTAGCTGCACAGTACATGAGAGCCTGGCACTACATATATCTATGACTAGCTGCACAGTACATGAGAGCCTGGCACTATGTATATCTATGACTAGCTGCACAGTACATGAGAGCCTGGCACTATGTATATCTATGACTAGCTGCACAGTACATGAGAGCCTGGCACTATGTATATCTATGACTAGCTGCACAGTACATGAGAGCCTGGCACTATGTATACCTATGACTAGCTGCACAGTACATGAGAGCCTGGCACTACATATATCTATGACTAGCTGCACAGTACATGAGAGCCTGGCACTATGTATATCTATGACTAGCTGCACAGTACATGAGAGCCTGGCACTATGTATATCTATGACTAGCTGCACAGTACATGAGAGCCTGGCACTATGTATATCTATGACTAGCTGCACAGTACATGAGAGCCTGGCACTACGTATACCTATGACTAGCTGCACAGTACATGAGAGCCTGGCACTACGTATACCTATGACTAGCTGCACAGTACATGAGAGCCTGGCACTATGTATATCTATGACTAGCTGCACAGTAGATGAGAGCCTGGCACTACGTATATCTATGACTAGCTGCACAGTACATGAGAGCCTGGCACTACGTATACCTATGACTAGCTGCACAGTACATGAGAGCCTGGCACTATGTATATCTATGACTAGCTGCACAGTACATGAGAGCCTGGCACTATGTATATCTATGACTAGCTGCACAGTACATGAGAGCCTGGCACTACGTATACCTATGACTAGCTGCACAGTACATGAGAGCCTGGCACTACGTATATCTATGACTAGCTGCACAGTACATGAGAGCCTGGCACTATGTATATCTATGACTAGCTGCACAGTACATGAGAGCCTGGCACTACGTATACCTATGACTAGCTGCACAGTACATGAGAGCCTGGCACTACGTATACCTATGACTAGCTGCACAGTACATGAGAGCCTGGCACTATGTATATCTATGACTAGCTGCACAGTAGATGAGAGCCTGGCACTATGTATATCTATGACTAGCTGCACAGTACATGAGAGCCTGGCACTACGTATATCTATGACTAGCTGCACAGTACATGAGAGCCTGGCACCACATATATCTATGACTAGCTGCACAGTACATGAGAGCCTGGCACTATGTATATCTATGACTAGCTGCACAGTACATGAGAGCCTGGCACTATGTATATCTATGACTAGCTGCACAGTACATGAGAGCCTGGCACTATGTATACCTATGACTAGCTGCACAGTACATGAGAGCCTGGCACTATGTATATCTATGACTAGCTGCACAGTACATGAGAGCCTGGCACTATGTATATCTATGACTAGCTGCACAGTACATGAGAGCCTGGCACTATGTATATCTATGACTAGCTGCACAGTACATGAGAGCCTGGCACTACATATATCTATGACTAGCTGCACAGTACATGAGAGCCTGGCACTATGTATATCTATGACTAGCTGCACAGTACATGAGAGCCTGGCACTATGTATATCTATGACTAGCTGCACAGTACATGAGAGCCTGGCACTATGTATATCTATGACTAGCTGCACAGTACATGAGAGCCTGGCACTATGTATATCTATGACTAGCTGCACAGTACATGAGAGCCTGGCACTATGTATATCTATGACTAGCTGCACAGTACATGAGAGCCTGGCACTATGTATATCTATGACTAGCTGCACAGTACATGAGAGCCTGGCACTATGTATATCTATGACTAGCTGCACAGTACATGAGAGCCTGGCACTACATATATCTATGACTAGCTGCACAGTACATGAGAGCCTGGCACTATGTATATCTATGACTAGCTGCACAGTACATGAGAGCCTGGCACTATGTATATCTATGACTAGCTGCACAGTACATGAGAGCCTGGCACTATGTATATCTATGACTAGCTGCACAGTACATGAGAGCCTGGCACTATGTATATCTATGACTAGCTGCACAGTACATGAGAGCCTGGCACTACGTATATCTATGACTAGCACATGCCCATGGATATTTAACAGAACCTTCCAGGACCTTAGAAGCGAGCATGCCATGCATTGATATCTCTCGTCACTCCACTCTCATCATGCAGACGGAGCTGGAAGATGTTACAGCGCAGAAGACGGACAGAAGCTTTTCTCATTCCATGCACACACAGAGTTGATAGAGTACACGCAGCGCCCCCTCCTGGCCAGCAGGCACCAACAGGAATGTCTGTCCCATTCACGGCTGGGGCGAGCGGGCAGTCGGAGGACAGAGGGCACGTGCCGGCTGCCAAACACATTGACCAGGAATCAGCTGAAGGGACAATGGCTCCAAATCTGAGGTTTTTTATTCAAATTTAGGAATAAGTATAATTCCACTATGAAGCCGAGATCCAAACTCTGGAGAGCCGGGATTTCCTGTAATCCTGTAATGGAGTAACTGGATTATGGTGATTATGCGGCGTTATCGCCTCTTAGTAACGCTGATCTCCTGCAGATTAGGTCATTGTGCCTCCAAAGTTCATCTGTGGCCAATTGTTCCAACTTGTCTGCGTGTATTACGGCAGTATAAGGCAATATGGCACTCACCAGTACATAGTAGTAAGCATAGAGCGCTGCCACATGGTGCGTCACAAAATACTTGTCACCAATCGCCTTCCAGTAGCAGAGAATCAGCAACAAGTCTGCAAGAGAAAACCACAATCAGCACCAGTGGAGTATCCACAGACATCAGGATGGAGTATCCACGGACATCAGGATGGAGTAACATCATATACAGGGATCTGACATCAGGATGGAGTAACATCATATACAGGGATCTGACATCAGGATGGAGTAACATCATATACAGGGATCTGACATCAGGATGGAGTAACATCATATACTGGGATCTGACATCAGGATGGAGTAACATCATATACAGGGATCTGACATCAGGATGGAGTAACATCATATACAGGGATCTGACATCAGGATGGAGTAACATCATATACAGGGATCTGACATCAGGATGGAGTAACATCATATACAGAGATCTGACATCAGTGGTGGAGGAGGAATAATACTGTATACAGGGATCTGACATCAGGATAGAGTAACATCATATACTGGGATCTGACATCAGGATGGAGTAACATCATATACTGGGATCTGACATCAGGATGGAGTAACATCATATACAGGGATCTGACATCAGGATGGAGTAACATCATATACAGGGATCTGACATCAGGATGGAGTAACATCATATACTGGGATCTGACATCAGGATGGAGTAACATCATATACTGGGATCTGACATCAGGATGGAGTAACATCATATACAGGGATCTGACATCAGGATGGAGTAACATCATATACAGGGATCTGACATCAGGATGGAGTAACATCATATACAGGGATCTGACATCAGGATGGAGTAACATCATATACAGGGATCTGACATCAGTGGTGGAGGAGGAATAATACTGTATACAGGGATCTGACATCAGTGGTGGAGGAGGAGGAATAATACTGTATACAGGGATCTGACATCAGTGGAGAAGGAGGAATAATACTGTATACAGGAATCTGACATCAGTGGTGGAGAGGGAATTATACTGTATATAGGGATCTGACATCAGTGGTGCTGGAGGAGGAGGAGGAGGAGTAATACTGTATACAGGGATCTGACATCAGTGGTGCTGGAGGAGGAGGAATAATACTGTATACAGGGATCTGACATCAGTGGTGCTGGAGGAGGAGGAGGAGGAGAAGAAGTTATACTGTATACAGGGATCTGACATCAGTGGTGATGAAGGATGAGGAATAATACTGTATACAGGGATCTGACATCAGTGGTGGAGGATTAATAATACTGTATACAGGGATCTGACATCAGTGGTGCTGGAGGAGGAATAATACTGTATACAGGGATCTGACATCAGTGGTGCTGGAGGAGGAGGAATAATACTGTATACAGGGATCTGACATCAGTGGTGGTGGAGGAGGAGGAATAATACTGTATACAGGGATCTGACATCAGTGGTGCTGGAGGAGGAATAATACTGTATACAGGGATCTGACATCAGTGGTGCTGGAGGAGGAGGAATAATACTGTATACAGGGATCTGACATCAGTGGTGCTGGAGGAGGAGGAGTAATACTGTATACAGGGATCTGACATCAGTGGTGCTGGAGGAGGAGGAATAATACTGTATACAGGGATCTGACATCAGTGGTGCTGGAGGAGGAGGAGTAATACTGTATACAGGGATCTGACATCAGTGGTGGTGGAGGAGGAATAATACTGTATACAGGGATCTGACATCAGTGGTGCTGGAGGAGGAATAATACTGTATACAGGGATCTGACATTAGTGGTGGTGGAGGAGGAGGAATAATACTGTATACAGGGATCTGACATCAGTGGTGGAGGAGGAATAATACTGTATACCGGGATCTGACATCAGTGGTGCTGGAGGAGGAGGAATAATACTGTATACAGGGATCTGACATCAGTGGTGGTGGAGGAGGAATAATACTGTATACCGGGATCTGACATCAGTGGTGCTGGAGGAGGAATAATACTGTATACCGGGATCTGACATCAGTGGTGCTGGAGGAGGAGGAGGAATAATACTGTATACCGGGATCTGACATCAGTGGTGGTGGAGGAGGAGTAATAATACTGTATACAGGAATCTGACATCAGTGGTGCTGGAGGAGGAGGAATTATACTGTATACAGGGATCTGACATCAGTGGTGCTGGAGGAGGAGGAGGAATAATACTGTATACCGGGATCTGACATCAGTGGTGCTGGAGGAGGAGGAGGAATAATACTGTATACCGGGATCTGACATCAGTGGTGCTGGAGGAGGAGTAATACTGTATACCGGGATCTGACATCAGTGGTGCTGGAGGAGGAGGAATAATACTGTATACCGGGATCTGACATCAGTGGTGCTGGAGGAGGAGGAATAATACTGTATACAGGGATCTGACATCAGTGGTGCTGGAGGACGAGGAGGAATAATACTGTATACAGGGATCTGACATCAGTGGAGGAGGAGGAATAATACTGTATACAGGGATCTGACATCAGTGGTGCTGGAGGAGGAGGAATAATACTGTATACAGGGATCTGACATTAGTGGAGGAGGAGGAATAATACTGTATACAGGGATCTGACATCAGTGGAGGAGGAGGAATAATACTGTATACAGGGATCTGACATCAGTGGTAGTGGAGGAGGAGGAATAATACTGTATACAGGGATCTGACATCAGTGGTGCTGGAGGAGGAGGAGGAATAATACTGTATACCGGGATCTGACATCAGTGGTGGTGGAGGAGGAGGAGGAGTAATAATACTGTATACAGGGATCTGACATCAGTGGTGGTGGAGGAGGAATAATACTGTATACCGGGATCTGACATCAGTGGTGCTGGAGGAGGAGTAATACTGTATACCGGGATCTGACATCAGTGGTGCTGGAGGAGGAGGAATAATACTGTATACCGGGATCTGACATCAGTGGTGCTGGAGGAGGAGGAATAATACTGTATACAGGGATCTGACATCAGTGGTGGAGGAGGAGGAATAATACTGTATACAGGGATCTGACATCAGTGGTGCTGGAGGAGGAGGAGGAATAATACTGTATACCGGGATCTGACATCAGTGGTGGTGGAGGAGGAGGAGGAGTAATAATACTGTATACAGGGATCTGACATCAGTGGTGGTGGAGGAGGAATAATACTGTATACCGGGATCTGACATCAGTGGTGCTGGAGGAGGAGTAATACTGTATACCGGGATCTGACATCAGTGGTGCTGGAGGAGGAGGAATAATACTGTATACCGGGATCTGACATCAGTGGTGCTGGAGGAGGAGGAATAATACTGTATACAGGGATCTGACATCAGTGCTGGAGGAGGAGGAATAATACTGTATACAGGGATCTGACATTAGTGGTGCTGGAGGACGAGGAGGAATAATACTGTATACAGGGATCTGACATCAGTGGAGGAGGAGGAATAATACTGTATACAGGGATCTGACATCAGTGGAGGAGGAGGAATAATACTGTATACAGGGATCTGACATCAGTGGTGCTGGAGGAGGAGGAATAATACTGTATACAGGGATCTGACATCAGTGGAGGAGGAGGAATAATACTGTATACAGGGATCTGACATCAGTGGTGCTGGAGGAGGAGGAATAATACTGTATACAGGGATCTGACATCAGTGGAGGAGGAGGAATAATACTGTATACAGGGATCTGACATCAGTGGTGGAGGAGGAATAATACTGTATACAGGGATCTGACATCAGTGGTGGTGGAGGAGGAGGCCACTGCCCAAGCAATGTGAGGCTGAGCTGTTTGTATAGAGGGGTGGGTAAATATGCCACCCAAACCACACTGACAGGGGTCCGGCCAGCGCCATGTTCCTCTATCAGTATCTCTTCATGGTGTTGCCCATGTGGCCTCCAGACCAATCTATGCATCCAAGACTGAAGCGGCCACACCTCCATTGCCCCCGTCCACCATAACGTTACGGTGTGTCCTTCTGGGTGTTGCAGTTTTTATGTGGATAAGAGAACCCCGCAGCGGTCCTGCATCGGCTATTATGGGAACACGATTTTAAATAAGCAGCTTAGTCTCTATAATCGGGGAATTCAGGAAGAGCCGGGATGAGCCAGCAGTGGCGTCTCTGGGGGGGCAGTGGGGGGGTGGGGGGCCTCCACTTACCTGAGATGAGGTAGCCTGAAGTTATTGCGACATTCAGCTTCACCATGAAAGGGTCTCCCCTGAAATCACATGACAGCAGGTTATAGAGCGACACCTGGCTATAGAGCGACACCTGCTTATACACCAACACCTGGCTATAGAGTGACAACTACTTATAGAGTGACACCTGTCTATAGAGCGACTCCTGGCTATAGAGCGACACCTGGCTATAGAGCGACACCTGCTTATACAGTGACACCTGCTTATACAGTGACACCTGCTTATACAGTGACACCTGCTACACCCAGACACCTGGATATAGAGCCACGCCAGCATATGGAGCGACACCTGGATATAGAGTGACGCCTGCATATGGAGCGACACCTGGATATAGAGTGACACCTGCATATGGAGCGACACCTGCATATGGAGCGACAACTGGATATAGAGTGACACCTGCATATGGAGCGACACCTGGATATAGAGTGACACCTGCATATGGAGCGACACCTGGATATAGAGTGACACCTGCATATGGAGCGACACCTGGATATAGAGTGACACCTGCATATGGAGCGACACCTGGATATAGAGTGACACCTGCATATGGAGCGACACCTGGATATAGAGTGACACCTGCATGTGAAGCAACACCTGGATATAGAGTGACACCTGGATATGGAGTGACACCTGGATATAGAGTGACACCTGGATATGGAGCGACACCTGACACACCACAACATCCACAGGGAAACAGTCACTGAAAAAAAACATAATCGTCTTACGGCTGTGACAATGCGTGATGGCTGAAATAAGAGAGACGATGCTACATGGAGAGCCTGCGGGCCCCCTGGGGTCTCTTCATGAGACGTGAGGGCCACAGAGACAACCCCATTCAGCAGTGAGCGTGTCTGACAGTAGCGGCCCGTTGCTGCGCTCATATCAGGAGGATTCTGTGGCCTTCGGCCTCCCCTTCTGACTAATTACGTATACGTTTTGCAACCACAGAACTGGGTTGTTGTTGTTTTCTTTGTATTTTGAGCATTTACACAAAAAACACCAAGGAAATCACAAGACAAAGAGGCGGAAACTACTCACCAGACGGGATCCGTGTTAACAGCGTCATCATACACTAAGATATACAGGCAAAAACATCCGACCACCACTGCGTGGAACGTGGACACCGTCCTGTTGATATAGAGAATGGAACAATGAAAACCTTCACCAGATGGAATCTTCACAAAAATACCGACCAAACCTGAGCGCACACCTACACTGCGCCTGAGCACACACCTACACTGCGCCTGAGCACACACCTACACTGCGCCTGAGCACACACCTACACTGCGCCTGAGCACACACCTACACTGCGCCTGAGCACACACCTACACTGCGCCTGAGCACACACCTACACTGCGCCTGAGCACACACCTACACTGCGCCTGAGCATCCACCTACACTGCGCCTGAGCACACACCTACACTGCGCCTGAGCACACACCTACACTGCGCCTGAGCATCCACCTACACTGCGCCTGAGCACACACCTACACTGCGCCTGAGCACACACCTACACTGCGCCTGAGCACACACCTACACTGCGCCTGAGCACACATCTACACTGCGCCTGAGCACACACCTACACTGCGCCTAAGCACACACCTACACTGCACCTGAGCACACACCTACACTGCGCCTGAGCACACACCTACACTGCGCCTGAGCACACACCTACACTGCGCCTAAGCACACACCTACACTGCAATTGAGCACACACCTACACTGCGCTTGAGAACACACCTACACACACCTACAGTGAGCCTGAGCGCACACCTACACTGCGCCTGAGCACACGCCTACACTGCGCCTGAGCACACACCTGCACTGCGCCTGAGCACACGCCTACACTGCGCCTGAGGACACGCCTACAGTAAGCCTGAGCACACACCTACACTGCGCCTGAGCGCACGTCTACACTGCGCCTGAGCACACGCCTACACTGCGTCTCAGCACACACCTACAGTAAGCCTGAGCACACACCTACACTGCGAATGAGCACACGCCTACACTGCGCCTGAGGACACGCCTACAGTAAGCCTGAGCACACACCTACACTGCGCCTGAGCGCACGTCTACACTGCGCCTGAGCACACGCCTACACTGCGTCTCAGCACACACCTACAGTAAGCCTGAGCACACACCTACACTGCGAATGAGCACACACCTACACTGCGTGTGAGCACACACCTACACTGCGCCTGAGCACACACCTACACTGCGCCTGAGCACACACCTACACTGCGCCTGAGCACACACCTACACTGCGCCTGAGCACACACCTACACTTCGCCTGAGCACACACCTACACTGCGCCTGAGCACACACCTACACTGCGCCTGAGCACACACCTACACTGCGCCTGAGCACACACCTACACTGCGCCTGAGCACACATCTACACACACCTACACTGCGCCTGAGCACACACCTACACACACCTACACTGCGCCTGAGCACACATCTACACACACCTACACTGCTCCTGAGCACACACCTACACTGCGCTTGAGCACACACCTAGAGTGAGCCTGAGCACACACTTACACACGCCTACACTGCGCCTGAGCACAAACCTACACTGCGCCTGAGCACACACCTACACTGCGCCTGAGCACACACCTACACTGCGCCTGAGCACACACCTACACTGCGCCTGACCGCACACCTACACTGCGCCTAAGCACACACCTACACTGCGCCTGAGCACACACCTACACACACCTACACTGCGCCTGAGCACACACCTACACTGCGCCTGAGCACACACCTACACTGCACCTGAGCACACACCTACACTGCGCCTGAGCACACACCTACACTGCGCCTGAGCACGCACCTACACTGCGCCTGAGCACACACCTACACTGCGCCTGAGCACACACCTACACTGCGCCTGAGCACACACCTACAGTAAGCCTGAGCACACGCCTATACTGTGCCTGAGCACACACCTACACTGTGCCTGAGCACACACCTACACTGCGCTTGAGCACACACCTACACTGCAATTTAGCACACTCCTACACTGCACCTGAGTACACACCTACACTGCGCCTGAGCACACACCTACACTGCGCCTGAGCACACACCTACACTGCGCCTGAGCACACACCTACACTGCGCCTGAGCATCCACCTACACTGCGCCTGAGCACACACCTACACTGCGCCTGAGCACACACCTACACTGCGCCTGAGCACACACCTACAGTAAGCCTGAGCACACACCTACAGTGAGCCTGAGCGCACACCTACACTGCGCCTGAGCACACGCCTACACTGCGCCTGAGCACATGCCTACACTGCGCCTGAGCACTCACCTACAGTAAGCCTGAGCACACACACTGCGATTGAGCACACACCTACACTGCGCCTGAGCACACACCTACAGTAAGCCTGAGCACACACCTACACTGCGATTGAGCACACACCTACACTGCGCCTGAGCATCCACCTACACTGCGCCTGAGCACACGCCTACACTGTGCCTGAGCACACGCCTACACTGTGCCTGAGCACATGCTTACAGTAAGCCTGAGCACACACCTACAGTGAGCCTGAGCGCACACCTACACTGCGCCTGAGCACACGCCTACACTGCGCCTGAGCACATGCCTACACTGCGCCTGAGCACACACCTACAGTAAGCCTGAGCACACACCTACACTGCGATTGAGCACACACCTACACTGCGATTTAGCACACTCCTACACTGCGCCTGAGCACACACCTACACTGTGCCTGAGCACACACCTACACTGCGCCTGAGCACACACCTACACTGCGCCTGAGCACACACCTACACAGCGCCTGTGCACACACCTACACTGCGCCTGAGCACACACCTACAGTAAGCCTGAGCACACACCTACACTGCGATTGAGCACACACCTACACTGCGATTTAGCACACTCCTACACTGCACCTGAGCACACACCTACACTGCGCCTGAGCACACACCTACACTGCGCCTGAGCACACGCCTACACTGTGCCTGAGCACACGCCTACAGTAAGCCTGAGCACACACCTACAGTGAGCCTGAGCGCACACCTACACTGTGCCTGAGCACACACCTACACTGCGATTTAGCACACTCCTACACTGCGCCTGAGCACACACCTACACTGCGCCTGAGCACATGCCTACAGTAAGCCTGAGCACACACACTGCGATTGAGCACACACCTACACTGCGCCTGAGCACACACCTACACTGCGATTGAGCACACACCTACACTGCGATTTAGCACACTCCTACACTGCACCTGAGTACACACCTACACTGTGCCTGAGCACACACCTACACTGCGCCTGAGCACACACCTACACTGCGCCTGAGCACACGCCTACACAGCGCCTGAGCACACACCTACACTGCGCCTGAGCACACACCTACAGTAAGAAATTCTAAGCAGAGATGGATTGTGCAGTGCGGGGAGAGCCGGCCCAGGAAACACTTACAAAACTTCCCAAGTTCCCAAATATCCTGACACTTGATGGACGTTGCGTCTGGTAATCCAGCTCGTATCGGCACCAGGTTCTTTTGCTGATACCCTGACATACCTCAGCCCCTCTGTGTGTGTGTGTGCTTGCCCGGCCCTTGGCCCCCTCTGTGTGTGCTTGCCCAGCCCCTCTGTGTTTGCTTGCCCGGCCCCTCAGTGTGTGGTCGCCTACACTGCGCCTGAGCACACACCTACACTGCGCCTGAGCACACACCTACACTGCGCCTGAGCACACACCTACACTGCGCCTGAGCACACACCTACACTGCGCCTGAGCACACACCTACACTGCGCCTGAGCACACACCTACACTGCGCCTGAGCACACGCCTACACTGCGCCTGAGCACACGCCTACACTGCGCCTGAGCACACGCCTACACTGCGCGTGAGCACACGCCTACACTGCGCCTGAGCACACACCTACACTGCGCCTGAGCACACACCTACACTGCGCCTGAGCACACACCTACACTGCGCCTGAGCACACACCTACACTGCGCCTGAGCACACACCTACACTGCGCCTAAGCACACACCTACACTGCAATTGAGCACACACCTACACTGCGCTTGAGAACACACCTACACACACCTACAGTGAGCCTGAGCGCACACCTACACTGCGCCTGAGCACACGCCTACACTGCGCCTGAGCACACACCTGCACTGCGCCTGAGCACACGCCTACACTGCGCCTGAGGACACGCCTACAGTAAGCCTGAGCACACACCTACACTGCGCCTGAGCGCACGTCTACACTGCGCCTGAGCACACGCCTACACTGCGTCTCAGCACACACCTACAGTAAGCCTGAGCACACACCTACACTGCGAATGAGCACACACCTACACTGCGCGTGAGCACACACCTACACTGCGCCTGAGCACACACCTACACTGCGCCTGAGCACACACCTACACTGCGCCTGAGCACACACCTACACTGCGCCTGAGCACACACCTACACTGCGCCTGAGCACACACCTACACTTCGCCTGAGCACACACCTACACTGCGCCTGAGCACACACCTACACTGCGCCTGAGCACACACCTACACTGCGCCTGAGCACACACCTACACTGCGCCTGAGCACACATCTACACACACCTACACTGCGCCTGAGCACACACCTACACACACCTACACTGCGCCTGAGCACACATCTACACACACCTACACTGCTCCTGAGCACACACCTACACTGCGCTTGAGCACACACCTAGAGTGAGCCTGAGCACACACTTACACACGCCTACACTGCGCCTGAGCACAAACCTACACTGCGCCTGAGCACACACCTACACTGCGCCTGAGCACACACCTACACTGCGCCTGAGCACACACCTACACTGCGCCTGACCGCACACCTACACTGCGCCTAAGCACACGCCTACACTGCGCCTGAGCACACACCTGCACTGCGCCTGAGCACACGCCTACACTGCGCCTGAGGACACGCCTACAGTAAGCCTGAGCACACACCTACACTGCGCCTGAGCGCACGTCTACACTGCGCCTGAGCACACGCCTACACTGCGTCTCAGCACACACCTACAGTAAGCCTGAGCACACACCTACACTGCGAATGAGCACACACCTACACTGCGCGTGAGCACACACCTACACTGCGCCTGAGCACACACCTACACTGCGCCTGAGCACACACCTACACACACCTACACTGCGCCTGAGCACACATCTACACACACCTACACTGCTCCTGAGCACACACCTACACTGCGCTTGAGCACACACCTAGAGTGAGCCTGAGCACACACTTACACACGCCTACACTGCGCCTGAGCACACACCTACACTGCGCCTGAGCACACACCTACACTGCGCCTGAGCACACACCTACACTGCGCCTGAGCACACACCTACACTGCGCCTGACCGCACACCTACACTGCGCCTAAGCACACACCTACACTGCGCCTGAGCACACATCTACACTGCGCCTGAGCACACACCTACACTGCGCCTGAGCACACACCTACACTGCACCTGAGCACACACCTACACTGCGCCTGAGCACGCACCTACACTGCGCCTGAGCACGCACCTACACTGCGCCTGAGCACACACCTACACTGCGCCTGAGCACACACCTACACTGCGCCTGAGCACACACCTACAGTAAGCCTGAGCACACGCCTACACTGTGCCTGAGCACACACCTACACTGTGCCTGAGCACACACCTACACTGCGCCTGAGCACACACCTACACTGCGCCTGAGCACACGCCTACACTGTGCCTGAGCACACGCCTACACTGTGCCTGAGCACACGCCTACACTGTGCCTGAGCACATGCTTACAGTAAGCCTGAGCACACACCTACAGTGAGCCTGAGCGCACACCTACACTGCGCCTGAGCACACACCTACACTGCGCCTGAGCACACATCTACACTGCGCCTGAGCACACGCCTACACTGCGCCTGAGCACACGCCTACACTGTGCCTGAGCACACACCTACACTGCGCCTGAGCACACACCTACACTGCGCCTGAGCACACACCTACAGTAAGCCTGAGCACACACCTACACTGCGCTTGAGCACACACCTACACTGCAATTTAGCACACTCCTACACTGCACCTGAGTACACACCTACACTGCGCCTGAGCACACACCTACACTGCGCCTGAGCACACACCTACACTGCGCCTGAGCACACGCCTACACTGTGCCTGAGCACACACCTACACTGCGCCTGAGCACACACCTACACTGCGCCTGAGCACACACCTACACTGCGCCTGAGCATCCACCTACACTGCGCCTGAGCACACACCTACACTGCGCCTGAGCACACACCTACACTGCGCCTGAGCACACACCTACAGTAAGCCTGAGCACACACCTACAGTGAGCCTGAGCGCACACCTACACTGCGCCTGAGCACACGCCTACACTGCGCCTGAGCACTCACCTACAGTAAGCCTGAGCACACACCTACACTGCGATTGAGCACACACCTACACTGCGCCTGAGCACACACCTACAGTAAGCCTGAGCACACACCTACACTGCGATTGAGCACACACCTACACTGCGATTTAGCACACTCCTACACTGCGCCTGAGTACACACCTACACTGCGCCTGAGCACACACCTACACTGCACCTGAGTACACACCTACACTGCGCCTGAGCACACACCTACACTGCGCCTGAGCACATGCCTACACTGCGCCTGAGCACACACCTACAGTAAGCCTGAGCACACACCTACACTGTGCCTGAGCACACACCTACACTGCGCCTGAGCACACACCTACACTGCGCCTGAGCACACACCTACACAGCGCCTGTGCACACACCTACACTGCGCATGAGCACACACCTACAGTAAGCCTGAGCACACACCTACACTGCGATTGAGCACACACCTACACTGCGATTTAGCACACTCCTACACTGCACCTGAGCACACACCTACACTGCGCCTGAGCACACACCTACACTGCGCCTGAGCACACGCCTACACTGTGCCTGAGCACACGCCTACAGTAAGCCTGAGCACACACCTACAGTGAGCCTGAGCGCACACCTACACTGCGCCTGAGCACACGCCTACAGTAAGCCTGAGCACACACCTACAGTGAGCCTGAGCGCACACCTACACTGTGCCTGAGCACACACCTACACTGCGATTTAGCACACTCCTACACTTCACCTGAGCACACGCCTACACTGCGCCTGAGCACATGCCTACAGTAAGCCTGAGCACACACACTGCGATTGAGCACACACCTACACTGCGCCTGAGCACACACCTACAGTAAGCCTGAGCACACACCTACACTGCGATTGAGCACACACCTACACTGCGATTTAGCACACTCCTACACTGCACCTGAGTACACACCTACACTGTGCCTGAGCACACACCTACACTGCGCCTGAGCACACACCTACACTGCGCCTGAGCACACGCCTACACAGCGCCTGAGCACACACCTACACTGCGCCTGAGCACACACCTACACTGCGCCTGAGCACACACCTACACTGCGCCTGAGCACACACCTACACTGCGATTGAGCACACACCTACACTGCGCCTGAGCACACGCCTACAGTAAGCCTGAGCACACACCTACAGTGAGCCTGAGCGCACACCTACACTGTGCCTGAGCACACACCTACACTGCGCCTGAGCACACGCCTACACTGTGCCTGAGCACACGCCTACAGTAAGCCTGAGCACACACCTACAGTGAGCCTGAGCGCACACCTACACTGTGCCTGAGCACACACCTACACTGCGATTTAGCACACTCCTACACTTCACCTGAGCACACGCCTACACTGCGCCTGAGCACACACCTACACTGCGCCTGAGCACACTCCTACACTGCACCTGAGTACACACCTACACTGCGCCTGAGCACACACCTACACTGTGCCTGAGCACACACCTACACTGCCCCTGAGCACACACCTACACTGCGATTGAGCACACACCTACACTGTGCCTGAGCACACGCCTACACTGCGATTGAGCACACACCTACACTGTGATTGAGCACACACCTACACTGCGATTGAGCACAAACCTACACTGTGCCTGAGCACACGCCTACACTGCGCCTGAGCACACACCTACACTGTGATTGAGCACACACCTACACACACCTACACTGCGCCTGAGCACAAACCTACACTGCGATTGAGCACACTCCTACACTGAGCCTGAGCACAAACCTACACTGCGATTGAGCACACATCTACACACACCTACACTGCGCCTGAGTAAACACCTACACTGCGCCTGAGTAAACACCTACACTGCGCCTGAGCACACACCTACGCCTACACTGCTCCTGATTCACTGTGTTTAAAGCTTGAGTAGCGCAGGCCAGAAGTCATGCGGCACAGTGTCACACCGGCCTGCGGCACAGTATCACACCCGCCTGCGGCACAGTATCACACCAGCCTGCGGCACAGTATCACACCAGCCTGCGGCACAGTATCACACCAGCCTGCGGCTCGTTTTTCTTTTACACCTTGTGTTGGGCCAGTAGACACAACCATAGTGGAGCCCACCCCAAAGCCTTGCCTCTGTGCCAGTACTCTGCCACTGTGCCACCACTAAGCCACAATAACAACGCTCCAAGAAGAACACAGATCTACAGGAACCTCCAGACTAAACTCTGGACTAGAGTCATGCTCTAAAGTAAACGTACACGTCTAGAGGCGATTCCTGCACTGCTGACCGGCACCAACATGGACAATCATTTTCTGTCTCCTCTGAAAGAACTTGGATTCAGCAGTTCAGGAGCTCAGCTGCTACCTGATACATGATTGACTCTATCCCACCAGGTCTGTAAGGTCTCATTCACACAGCCATATCTTAGGTCAGGCATTCCATGCTGTTACGGAGTCCCCAAGACAACGTCCATGGATGGCACTATACTAGAATACAATGTCTGACAGGAGCTCGGAGAGCATTGTGCCTATCAGTACCCAGAGGCAACGTCCATGGATGGCACTATACTAGAACACAATTCCAAGAGCTCGGAGAACATTGTGCCTATCAGTACCCAGAGGCAACGTCCATGGATGGCACTATACTAGAACACAATTCCAGGAGCTCGGAGAGCATTGTGCCTACAAGTTGCCTGCAGTTTTCCGATGAATCGTCTCCCATTATAATGGATTCATTCGGGTACAACGCTCTGGGAAAGGTTATAATACACAGGAATATCATTCGTCCGTTTTCCTTCGCTGTTCTGGGGCGATAAGCTCTGAAATTACAGAACAGTCACTTGTTGCCATGAAGTATGTCATTTTATTGGAGTCTCCTTAGGACTGTCTCTTTTCTTCTGCTCTGCATCTCGGACACGGGAACTCGCTTGGCTGCCAAGTTGAAGGGGAAATCTACTTCCCATTCCCCAGAGGAGTCTCGTGTTACAGTCAGAGTCTCCAGTCAGTGAAATTCTAAGCAGAGATGGATTGTGCAGTGCGGGGAGAGCCGGCCCAGGAAACACTTACAAAACTTCCCAAGTTCCCAAATATCCTGACACTTGATGGACGTTGCGTCTGGTAATCCAGCTCGTATCGGCACCAGGTTCTTTTGCTGATACCCTGACATACCTCAGCCCCTCTGTGTGTGTGTGTGTGTGTGTGTGCTTGCCCGGCCCTTGGCCCCCTCTGTGTGTGTGTGTGCTTGCCCGGCCCTTGGCCCCCTCTGTGTGTGCTTGCCCAGCCCCTCTGTGTTTGCTTGCCCGGCCCCTCAGTGTGTGGTCGCCTGGCCCCCGGCCCCTCTGTGTGTGCTCGCTTGGCCCCCGGCCCCTCTGTGTGTGCTTGCCTGGCCCCCGGCCCCCTCTGTGTGTGCTTGCCTGGCCCCTCTGTGTGTGCTTGCCCGGCCCCTCTGTGTGTGCTCGCCTGGCCCCCGGCCCCTCTGTGTGTGCTTGCCCGGCCCTTGGCCCCCTCTGTGTGTGCTTGCCCGGCCCTTGGCCCCCTCTGTGTGTGCATGCCTGGCCCCTCTGTGTGTGCTTGCCTGGCCCCTCTGTGTGTGCTTGCCTGGCCCCTCTGTGTGTGTGTGCTTGCCCGGCCCTTGGCCCCCTCTGTGTGTGCTTGCCCGGCCCCTCTGTGTGTGCTTGCCCGGCCCCTCTGTGTGTGTGTGCTTGCCCGGCCCTTGGCCCCCTCTGTGTGTGCTTGCCCGGCCCCTCTGTGTGTGCTTGCCCGGCCCCTCTGTGTGCGCTCACCTGGCCCTCGGCCCCTCTGTGTGTGCTTGCCCGGCCCCTCTGTGTGTGCTTGCCCTGCCCCCGGCCCCTCTGTGTGTGCTCGCCTGGCCCCCGGCCCCTCTGTGTGTGCTCGCCTAGCCCCCAACCCCTCTGTGTGCGCTCACCTGGCCCTCGGCCCCTCTGTGTGTGCTTGCCCGGCCCCCGGCCCCTCTGTGTGTTCTTGCCCTGCCCCCGGCCCCTCTGTGTGTGCTCGCCTGGCCCCCGGCCCCTCTGTGTGTGCTCGCCTGGCCCTTGGCCCCTCTGTGTGTGCTCGCCTGGCCCCCGGCCCCTCTGTGTGTGCTTGCCCGGCCCCCGGCCCCTCTGTGTGTCCTTGCCTAGCCCCCGGCCCCTCTGTGTGTGCTCGCCTAGCCCCCAGCCCCTCTGTGTGTGCTCGCCTAGCCCCCGGCCCCTCTGTGTGTGCTTGCCTGGCTCCCGGCTCCTCTGTGTGTGCTCGCCTAGCCCCCAACCCCTCTGTGTGCGCTCGCCTAGCCCCTGGCCCCTCTGTGTGTGCTCGCCTGGCCCTTGGCCCCTCTGTGTGTGCTTGCCCGGCCCCTGTGTGAAAAATATATTCGGGAAGACATACCTCTTATATCATACAGCAGGGTTTCCAAACCCTTGGACCTCCCAGCTGTTACAGAACTATAAATCCCAGCATTCCCAGCTGGAGAGCCACGGTTGGGTACCGCTATTAAACATTGGTCCCTCCCTCCTAATACAGAGGTATATGAATTATACATGCAATAGGCCAGTGGCATCCCCTCGCCTCCTCCTCATACCTGGAATTCCACTCAATCTTCTGCTTTTCATTCAGTTTGGAGAAGCCACAGGTAAAACGCGCTGAGAGCCGACGGCTTCCTACGTGAAACAGGAACTGAGAGATGGCAAAGCTGGTGGCGGAGATGCACAGTGTCAGCGGGCTGAAATTCGGCATGGTAACCTAGGAGAGAAAGAGATGACATTCACAGTGTGCTGAGCGCTGTCATATGGCTGACATTGCCTCCCTGCCCGCAGCGCCCCCCCCCCCCCCCCCCGGAGCCTCCCTGCTCGCAGCGCACCCCCCGAAGCCTCACTGCCCGCAGCGCACCCCCCCCCCCCGGAGCCTCCCTGCCCGCAGCGCACCCCCCCCGGATCCTCCCTGCCCGCAGCGCACCCCCCCCCCCCTGGAGCCTCCCTGCCCGCAGCACACACACCCCAGAGCCTCCCTGCCCGCAGCACACCCCCCAGAGCATCCCTGCCTGCAGCGCACCCCCCGGAGCCTCCCTGCCCGCAGCGCACCCCCTGGAGCCTCCCTGCCCGCAGCGCACAAGCCACACCCCCCCCCCACGGAGCCGCCCTGCCCGCAGCGCCCCCCCCCCCCCCCGAAGCCTCCCTCCCTGCAGCGCACCCCCCGGAGCCTCCCTGCCCGCAGCGCACCCCCCAGAGCCTCCCTGCCTGCAGCACACCCCCCAGAGACTCCCTGACTGCAGTGCACCCCCCCCGGAGCCTCCCTGCCCGCAGCGCACCCCCCCCAGAGCATGCCTGCCCGCAGCGCCCCCCCGGAGCCTCCCTGCCCGCAGCGCACCCCCCCCCCCCGGAGCCTCCCCTGGGCAGACATGTATACAGTATATATACACACGGCTTCATATCCCTGTAGTTTCTGATGGACTGTTATTTCTCCTTTTCTTGTACAGTCTTTGTTCTACGCAGACGACCAGTACGACGACCAGCAATAAGACCGACTTTGCGACCAGCTGGAGCATCTCTCCTGATATTACCAATGTGCTGATGGTTACCACCACCGAAGGGATGTTCAACAGAGTTCATAGCCATACCACGGACAAGTACGGCCTTGTACTTGTAGTAAGCACGCCCTGCCTTCAGGATGGGTTTGTCACTATGACCCCCCCCCCCAAACAGTGCGCACAGTCTCCTGACCCCCTCAGACACATTACACGGCTGTCTCTCCTGACCCCCTCAGACACGTTACACGGCTGTCTCTCCTGACCCCCTCAGACACGTTACACGGCTGTCTCTCCTGACCCCCTCAGACACGTTACACGGCTGTCTCTCCTGACCCCCTCAGACACGTTACACGGCTGTCTCTCCTGACCCCCTCAGACACGTTACACGGCTGTCTCTTCTTGAACACTTTGGCCAAAAGTGGATGTTCTTAAAGAAAAGTGTGCAATAAGCTGCTGCCAGGACACTATCTGTCATCCCTGTATAGGGCCTCTCTGTCCTCCCCTCCGGGGCCTCTCTGTCCTCCCCTCCGGGGCCTCTCTGTCCTCCCCTCCGGGGCCTCTCTGACCTCCCCTCCGGGGCCTCTCTGTCCTCCCCTCCGGGGCCTCTCTGTCCTCCCCTCCGGGGCCTCTCTGTCCTCCCCTCCGGGGCCTCTCTGTCCTCCCCTCCGGGGCCTCTCTGTCCTCCCCTCCGGGGCCTCTCTGTCCTCCCCTCCGGGGCCTCTCTGTCCTCCCCTCCGGGGCCTCTCTGTCCTCCCCTCCGGGGCCTCTCTGTCCTCCCCTCCGGGGCCTCTCTGACCTCCCCTCCGGGGCCTCTCTGTCCTCCCCTCCGGGGCCTCTCTGTCCTCCCCTCCGGGGCCTCTCTGTCCTCCCCTCCGGGGCCTCTCTGTCCTCCCCTCCGGGGCCTCTCTGTCCTCCCCTCCGGGGCCTCTCTGTCCTCCCCTCCGGGGCCTCTCTGTCCTCCCCTCCGGGGCCTCTCTGTCCTCCCCTCCGGGGCCTCTCTGTCCTCCCCTCCGGGGCCTCTCTGTCCTCCCCTCCGGGGCCTCTCTGTCCTCCCCTCCGGGGCCTCTCTGACCTCCCCTCCGGGGCCTCTCTGACCTCCCCTCCGGGGCCTCTCTGTCCTCCCCTCCGGGGCCTCTCTGTCCTCCCCTCCGGGGCCTCTCTGTCCTCCCCTCCGGGGCCTCTCTGACCTCCCCTCCGGGGCCTCTCTGTCCTCCCCTCCGGGGCCTCTCTGACCTCCCCTCCGGGGCCTCTCTGTCCTCCCCTCCGGGGCCTCTCATCTTCTGTGTCTGATATCTGCCGGCCATATTGGTGCAAACCTTGAGATGAATGCTGCCCCTGGATTCTTGTTGAGGTAAATAGCAGTTCATGTAGATCTCTCAGTATAACATGTTTCGAGGCTGCGCCTTCATCAGAGACAGAGACTATGAGGATGCACAATGCTGCTAACTTTTAAAATCAAATTTTGGCTCCAAAACTACAAGAATCCACCCAGTGTGGGAGGAGAGAGGGCGGTACATAGTCCAATGGCACCAACACCGCCCCCTCTGCAGGGGATAATAGGTATTACATGTTACAGTCCCATGAAGGGTAATTACCTCAGACACAGTGGGGAGAATAAGTCTCTGATCTCTGCTGATCTCCTATACAGAATGGAGGGGGGGGGATATTTCTGATCTCTGCTGATCTCCTATACAGAATGGAGGGGGGGGGGGATATTTCTGATCTCTGCTGATCTCCTGCACAGAATGGAGGGGGGGGGGGGATATTTCTGATCTCTGCTGATCTCCTATACAGAATGGAGGGGGGGGGGATATTTCTGATCTCTGCTGATCTCCTACACAGAATGGAGGGGGGGGGGGATATTTCTGATCTCTGCTGATCTCCTATACAGAATGGAGGGGGGGGGGATATTTATGATCTCTGCTGATCTCCTGCACAGAATGGAGGGGGGGGGGGATATTTCTGATCTCTGCTGATCTCCTATACAGAATGGAGGGGGGGGGGATATTTCTGATCTCTGCTGATCTCCTATACAGAATGGAGGGGGGGGGGGATATTTCTGATCTCTGCTGATCTCCTATACAGAATGGAGGGGGGGGGGATATTTCTGATCTCTGCTGATCTCCTATACAGAATGGAGGGGCGGGGGATATTTCTGATCTCTGCTGATCTCCTATACAGAATGGAGGGGCAGGGGATATTTCTGATCTCTGCTGATCTCCTATACAGAATGGAGGGGCAGGGGATATTTCTGATCTCTGCTGATCTCCTATACAGAATGGAGGGGGGGGATATTTCTGATCTCTGCTGATCTCCTATACAGAATGGAGGGGGGGGGGGATATTTCTGATCTCTGCTGATCTCCTATACAGAATGGAGGGGGGGGGGATATTTCTGATCTCTGCTGATCTCCTATACAGAATGGAGGGGGGGGGGGATATTTCTGATCTCTGCTGATCTCCTACACAGAATGGAGGGGGGGGATATTTCTGATCTCTGCTGATCTCCTACACAGAGTGGAGGGGGGGGGGATATCTCTTTTTTTAAAATCAGATAATTTTTATTAACACATTCATTGCAGTGCAGTCACATAGTCATTACGCATCAAGTATACAATTTTTGGACATCACATCAGTTCAAGTACATATCGATTTGAAATATACCACATACAGTATCTAGTGCACAATATATTTGGGGCAGGCAATAAACGACATCTGCAATGTAACCACCATTTTCTACATTTTCCTACTAATCAAACCAAACAAAACTTAACAAAGAAAATAAGTAACCCCCCCCCCCCCCCACACACATGTATGTGATGATATTATTGAATATAACATATCCCACAGATCGCTCGACACCCGTGTCGGTATTGCGAGATGTCAGATATGAAAAAGAATTTGTATAGTGGAAAAACACATAAAGCAAATTCCCAAACATAAAATTGCTATGGGTCACACTGTACGTCGTGTTTAGCTATCTATACTCCCTACAAGGGGTTTCCAAGCCTCTTTGCATACCTGTAAAAAAAAAAACTCCTTATGCCCACCAGTAGCTGTCCGTTAAGGAGGGAACATACAATCCTACAGTCTTGTTCTACCATTACTATATGAGCTATCTGGCCATTGCATTAAGAAACTGCTGAAGGGGGTTCCTGCACGTTTGTAGTAGTATTTGGGTCGGTATGCCCGGCGTGTCCAACCATCTCCCCCAGATTTGCTCAAACTTGCGAAGACATTTCCTTTTAACGTATACACCCCTTTCTAGCCTAATAACATTATTCATTCTGTTCAAGAAGTCAGGTATGGTCGGTGGTTCCCTATTGATCCATTTAGAGGCGATGCATTTGCGTGCCTGGTACAATATCCTTTGCACCCCTAGTACCGTATAGTCATCAAGATGCAGGGCACCAAGCAACCCTAAAATGTAGTGTTGTGGTGTAAGTAGTATAGAGACACCAAAAACCTTCCGAACTATATCCCTCACACCCTCCCAATAGGCAGTTAACTCCCGACAGTCCCAAAACATGTGAAGTATATGTGCATTCTCCTCATCACATCTTGGACATTGGGACGTCGCCCTGTACCCTATCTTGTGCATAAGATGTGGAGTTTTATATACTCTGTGTAGCAAAAATAGTTGTGGCATCCATTGGGCTTCACATAGGGACAATAGGGGGACCGATTCCAACACCTCCCGCCATTGGCTCTCATCAATAGGTCCAACATCCTGAACCCACTTATCCCTGATTGTTAGAGGGACTGCAGAGAACTTTGCTTGTATCAATGGGGAGTAGGCCAAGGATATAGCCCCCCGTCGTACCCCCTTATCTCCCACAGCGTCTAGAAGGTGATGAGATGACATAGTCAGTGGCGTTAGATTATTTTGGGTCTGCAATGCATGGCGAATTTGCAAATACTTATGGAACATTACATTCGTGAAAAGGAAGGATTCTTTAAGTGTCTCAAAGGAAACAATAGAGCCGTCCCTCCATACCTGCGCTACGTAAAAGACTCCAGCACGTTTCCACGGAGAGAAACCCTCCAGCCGAAACAATTCAGGCAGCTGAGGGTTCCTCCATAGCGAAGTAAGGTTAGTAAAGCCAGACACACCCAGCACAGCTTTTGTATGAGCCAACACTCTACTTAATAAGCGTAGAGTAGGCATAAACCTGCCCTTACCCACAACACAGGCCGTATCCACTGCCGCCAAAGGAGGCATGTGTCCGGTCAGCCAGGAAACTATCCGACCCACTACACCCGTCTCTTCCGTCTGCCCCCACCCTTTCATATGCTGCAGTTGGGCTGCAATAAAATAAAGGAAAGGATCTGGGATTGCCAGGCCTCCCTCAGTCTTGGGTCGCTGAAAAGTGTCAAGTTTAATTCTAGCTGATTTCTTCTGCCATATGAGCTCTCTGAACAGGGTATTTATCTGTTTAAAATATTTATTTGGAATCCAAATGGGAGAATTATGCAATATGTATAGTAATTGTGGCATAAGCACCATTTTAATGAGATTACCCCTGCCCACTGCCGATAAGGGCAATCGGCACCATGTATCCACCTTGGTTACACTTTTCCTAATAATAGGCAATAAATTATCCTTAATATAGTCTCCCGCCTGTGCCGACACCACCACCCCTAGATATTTAAACCGTTCTACTCTCTGCAGAGGGATATGGGGAGATCCTAAGGACAATAGCGAAGTTGTCAAGGGCATAACCACAGACTTTTCCCAGTCAATGGTAAAACCCGATTTAGATCCAAACTGAGTGATGACATTCATAAAAGGGCCAATAGAGTTATCATAGTCATCTGTGTAGAGCAACATATCGTCTGCATATAGGGAGACTTTTTCCTCTTCCCCCCCCCTCCCCCCCAGGGAAACCCCTTTATATCAGCAGATGAACGAATCAGTGAGGCCAGGGGCTCCACCGCTATGGCAAACAGCAGGGGCGACAACGGGCAACCCTGCCTAGTTCCCCTATATAAACAAAAGCTATCCGATAAGCCCCTGTTAGCCCGTACCCTTGCTGTCGGATTGGTATATAACAGACTAACCCATTTCATATAGCCCTCTCCTATGCCCATTTTCTGCATCACCGCCCATAAGTATTCCCACGCGACGCTGTCAAAGGCTTTGGCAGCGGAATATCTCTGATCTCTGCTGATCTCCTACACAGAATGGAGGGGGGGGGGGATATTCCTGATCTCTGCTGATCTCCTACACAGAATGGAGGGAGGGGGGGGGATATTTCTGATCTCTGCTGATCTCCTACACAGAATAGAGAGGTGGGGAATATTTCTTATCACCGACCGACCAGCAGGAGTTCTGCCTCTCATGGAGCTGTTTTGCTTTAACGCGTGCCTCTCATGATGCTACGCTTCCGGATCCCCAGCACGTTCCTGTGCCTCTCATGATGCTACGCTTCCGGATCCCCAGCACGTTCCTGTGCCTCTCATGATGCTACGCTTCCGGATCCCCAGCACGTTCCTGTGCCTCTCATGATGCTACGCTTCCGGATCCCCAGCACGTTCCTGTGCCTCTCATGATGCTACGCTTCCGGATCCCCAGCACGTTCCTGTGCCTCTCATGATGCTACGCTTCCGGATCCCCAGCACGTTCCTGTGCCTCTCATGATGCCACGCTCCCGGATCCCCAGCACGTTCCTGTGCCTCTCATGATGCCACGCTCCCGGATCACCAGCACGTTCCTGTGCCTCTCATGATGCTACGCTCCCGGATCACCAGCACGTTCCTGTGCCTCTCATGATGCTACGCTTCCGGATCCCCAGCACGTTCCTGTGCCTCTCATGATGCTACGCTTCCGGATCCCCAGCACGTTCCTGTGCCTCTCATGATGCTACGCTTCCGGATCACCAGCACGTTCCTGTGCCTCTCATGATGCTACGCTTCCGGATCCCCAGCACGTTCCTGTGCCTCTCATGATGCTACGCTCCCGGATCCCCAGCACGTTCCTGTGCCTCTCATGACGCCACGCTTCCGGATCACCAGCACGTTCCTGTGCCTCTCATGATGCCACGCTCCCGGATCCCCAGCACGTTCCTGTGCCTCTCATGATGCCACGCTCCCGGATCCCCAGCACGTTCCTGTGTCTCTCATGATGCTACGCTCCCGGATCCCCAGCACGTTCCTGCGCCTCTCATGACGCTACGCTCCCGGATCCCCAGCACGTTCCTGCGCCTCTCATGATGCCACGCTCCCGGATCACCAGCACGTTCCTGTGCCTCTCATGATGCCACGCTCCCGGATCACCAGCACGTTCCTGTGTCTCTCATGATGTCACGCTCCCGGATCCCCAGCACGTTCCTGTGCCTCTCATGATGCCACGCTCCCGGATCCCCAGCACGTTCCTGTGCCTCTCATGATGCTACGCTCCCGGATCCCCAGCACGTTCCTGTGCCTCTCATGATGCCACGCTCCCGGATCCCCAGCACGTTCCTGCGCCTCTCATGACGCTACGCTCCCGGATCCCCAGCACGTTCCTGCGCCTCTCATGACGCTACGCTTCCGGATCCCCAGCACGTTCCTGTGCCTGTCATGACGCCACGCTTCCGGATCCCCAGCACGTTCCTGTGCCTCTCATGATGCTACGCTTCCGGATCCCCAGCACGTTTCTGTGCCTCTCATGATGCTACGCTCCCGGATCCCCAGCACGTTCCTGTGCCTCTCATGACGCCACGCTTCCGGATCACCAGCACGTTCCTGTGCCTCTCATGATGCCACGCTCCCGGATCCCCAGCACGTTCCTGTGCCTCTCATGATGCCACGCTCCCGGATCCCCAGCACGTTCCTGTGTCTCTCATGATGTCACGCTCCCGGATCCCCAGCACGTTCCTGTGCCTCTCATGATGCCACGCTCCCGGATCCCCAGCACGTTCCTGTGCCTCTCATGATGCCACGCTCCCGGATCCCCAGCACGTTCCTGTGTCTCTCATGATGCCACGCTCCCGGATCCCCAGCACGTTCCTGTGTCTCTCATGATGCCACGCTCCCGGATCCCCAGCACGTTCCTGTGTCTCTCATGATGCTACGCTCCCGGATCCCCAGCACGTTCCTGCGCCTGTCATGACGCCACGCTTCCGGATCCCCAGCACGTTCCTTTGCCTCTCATGATGCCAGGAAGGTAAGAATGGCTCTGGCACCACGTCCTCTACACAGCTTTATATGTAGGAAAAGCTGCCGCAACGCTTCTACAAGGGATTTTCCAGATTGTGGTGACTACTCCAGGACTGCAGCCTGTGCCTCAGAGCAGGAAATCCATGAGGGTATGTTCACATGGGTGCACGTATACGGCACAACGTATATTCTGAAAGACGCTGTGGATTTCCTTAATAGGCTTTACTTGCGTTGTGTCACTTCACTTCCGAGCTGGGAACAAGGAGGAGGCAAGTGCTGATCTGACAGGTCGGCACTCGCTTCCTCCTTTAGATCGATACGTGTAATACGGCCATTACCTGCAAGTCAGTATATGACTCAATTAAGAATCCTTAGGGCATGACTGAGGATTTAATCAGCCAGAGACTTTCCATAGGGAGATTAGCCACCTGTACAGGGTGTTTCAGGATTTTTAGCCCTCAGTACTGGGCAGGGGACAACTAAAGGGGTAATGTTTCTCCATAAGCAGAGGGACATAAGTCTCTGTGTCTTTATAGTGACCTGGTGAAGCAGAACCAGACTAGAACCACAATGGAGAAACCACCATCTTGGTGACTTCCAACAAACAGTAACACAACTTTATTATGGGTCAAAAACTTTGGGATCATCGACCATGTAGACTCCCATTCCATTGTAAATGCTATAAATGCGTCATTTACCTGAAGTATGAGGATATCATTGGTCTCCTCACCTGTGAGGGCCTGTTCAGTGATTCTGCTCGGCCACTTGCCGTAAATGTGTAAGAAATCTGATTATCTCATTTATTTCTATAAAGAACCAGCAGTCGCGGTAAACACAGGGGCAGATTTATGAAGCCTGTTGCCAGTCTGTTTTGGTCAGTGTTTTTACCCAGAACCAAGAATAAGTTCAAAGCACAGAGAAAGCGGCAGATCTTCCACCATTGCTTCTCTCTCTCGCTCTTAGTTTTGCTCCTAGTTTTCAGTAAAAATACTGATCAGATCCTACGTGTGAATCCGGCCTGAGACCCCAAGTCATGACAGAATGGGATCTCTGCACAAATATTACAATTTATGTTAGAGTAGATATAGATGTGATATGGCTGCCATAACGAACCTATCTGCCAGTCTGAGGCTGTACATTTGTGCACAAGATGGAGCCAGATCTGAGTAGTGACAACTTTTACCCGTATGTGAAGGCGCCCAGCAGCTTGCAACGGTTGTGAGCTCTGACGATGTCTCTGAGTTCAGTCACATCCAGGTGACAGGTGAGCAGAACAAGTTATATCACATTGAGCCCAGCCTGGGAGAGGGATCGTGTGAGTCACTGACTGATCAAATATCACTGCCTGTCACAGTGCGAGCAAGGAAGGCGACATGTGCCCAGAACGTTACACGCCAATCAGTACCAGCAAAGTAGATCACACTCCTTCCTCCCTCCCCAGACACAGTTTCGGCTTGTTCACATGTTCAGAATTTAACGAAGACTGCTAACAATCTGCACCCCGAGAACCGCGACCGTCCTGCGTATAGATATAAACCTGTCATACACCAAGTATTAGCCCAATTCTACACAGAAAAACTAGGAGTCAGCCTCACTGCAGCTGGAGTGTAAAGGTTAGCCATCATTGGGCTAAACCATAGCCAGAGCCACCGCCATCAGCCTCACTGCGTGTCAATGGGCTAAACCACAGCCAGAGCCACCGCCATCAGCCTCACTGCGTGTCAATGGGCTAAACCACAGCCAGAGCCACCGCCATCAGCCTCACTGCGTGTCAATGGGCTAAACCACAGCCAGAGCCACCGCCATCAGCCTCACTGCGTGTCAATGGGCTAAACCACAGCCAGAGCCACCGCCATCAGCCTCACTGCGTGTCAATGGGCTAAACCACAGCCAGAGCCACCGCCATCAGCCTCACTGCGTGTCAATGGGCTAAACCACAGCCAGAGCCACCGCCATCAGCCTCACTGCATGTCAATGGGCTAAACCACAGCCAAAGCCACCGCTATCAGCCTCACTGCGTGTCAATGGGCTAAACCACAGCCAAAGCCACAGCTATCAGCCTCACTGCGTGTCAATGGGCTAAACCACAGCCAGAGACACCGCCATATTTTTCTCATATTTTAATGTGCCAGCCTCGCATTTCCAATATTTTCGATACAATAATTTGTGAACATTTGACTTACAATGAGGACAAAAGTGAGCAGGACAATGTCACATGACAGCCGCACCGTATAGTGTGGTTACTTTACACTCCAAGGACACGGAGAACTGGTTACTGATCTATAGAGCAGGGGCCTCACACTCCTGACCTCCAGGGGCCCAAAGACCGGTTATACTTCTTTCTCTAGAGAACAAATAAGATAAAACTTCTGCCAGGAATAAAAAAAGAAACAATCTCTCACCCATCTGCCCCCTGTCCTCACTCCAAAAACACAAAATACTTAAAGGGATTATCCACCTAAGAGCGAAAAAATGAAATGCTAGCTGGTGTTACTCACCAAGTCCCCCTGAGTAATCTGAGACGTCTCCTGTCTTTCTAGCTGCTGTCGTTCCTGAGTTACAAGTGTTTCTAAAAGCCGAACTATATCCAAGATAGGAAACTACATTTCCCATCTGCTGTCATTACTATTGCACACTATTAGCTGCATAGTGAGGCCTGATGGGCATAATACCATATGGGGGCTGCATAGAGGGGCCTAATACTATATGACATCAAATACTATATAGGAGCATAAAGGAAGCTTAATATAATTTAGGGGCACAGCTTTCCCACTATATGAGAGCACAGAGGGGCCAATATAGATGTGACGTTTGTAAAAAGATGAGGATGGTGCAAGAATGAGGAGTCTAAAATGTTTGTCTGGCAGAATCTATGGAGAAGAGTAGTGGCTGGGCAAAGTCCGCCTGGTGAATGGAAAAGAAGAGGCAAATTGAGCAACTAATCAGAAAAGACGTCCCCTGTGCTTCACTCAGCGAAGACGCCCCCTGTAAGTCACTGGATGTAACTGCAGAGTAATTAATTAAATGGTGTGCACAGCCTGTGTAGAGCTGGGATCTAGTCATATTGGTCTTTGTACGGTGGATTTTATTCAGTAGCAGAGTGGCGGCATTAGTCAGTATGTGGTGGTATTATTTGTCCCTTGTAAATGGGTGCAGTTGATAATTTCGGACTTCATTTACTGGATTTAAAGGGGTAGTGCGGCGCTTAGAAATTATTCACAGAATAACACACATTACAAAGTTATACAACTCTGTAATGTATGTTATGTCTGTGAATCGCCCCGTTCCCCAAGTCCCACCACCCCCACCCGTGTACCCGGAAGTGTTGGTGCATTATACATTACCTGATCAGTGTCGAGGGCCGTCAGCCATCTTGTGCCAAACGTCATCTTTGGACGGACGGCCGAATCGCTGCCGCCCGCCCCCCCTCCGCATCACAACTGTGCTCAGCCGCGATTGGCTGAGCACAGTTATGCTCAGCCAATCGCGGCTGAGCATCGGATGACACTGCAGAGGGCGGCCGGCATTCGGGACAGTCGGAGCTGTTCGCCGGCCGCCCGAAGAAGACGTCATTCGCTGAAGATCGGAGACGGGTGTCGGCACGTGACAGGTGAGTATAGCGCACCACACTTCCGGGTACACGGGTGGGGGTGGTGGGACATGGGGAAGGGGGCCATTCACAGACATAACATACATTACAAAGTTGTATAACTTTGTAATGTGTGTTATTCTGTGAATAATTCTTTACCGCCGCACTACACAGTAACAGTATGGTGGTAATAGTAGTGGTCATGGTGTGGCAGTAATACTTGTATACTGGTATTTTTGGTAATATCGGGCCCAGCTTAAGGAATTTGGTCAGTAGCAGGATGGCGGTAATATGTATGGTGGTAATATTTCCTTCTTGTATACTGGTAATATTGGTAATATCGGTCTTGGTATGCAGGATATGATCAGTAACTGTATGGTATTAATATTTGCCCCTTGTATACTGGTACTGGTATTCCTTTGTGCCTCTCTGCATTCCAGTAAAGCCCCTCAATTATGTCCCCTTTCACCATAGGGCCCCACGTCAGTGTGTGTTTGCACTAAAGGGAGCCGGGGTACATTTAATCTGCTCCTAGCTACATCACACCACACTGCACCAGCCTTACCATGCCGCACAACACCAGCGACACCGTGCAGCACCACCTACACCACACGGCAACAGCCACACCATGCTACACTGCAACAGCTACACCACACAGCAACAGCCACACCATGCTACACTGCAACAGCTACACCACACAGCAACAGCCACACCATGCTGCACTGCAACAGCTACACCACACAGCAACAGCCACACCATGCTACACTGCAACAGCTACACCACACAGCAACAGCCACACAATGCTACACTGCAACAGCTACACCACACAGCAACAGCCACACCATGCTACACTGCAACAGCTACACCACACAGCAACAGCCACACCATGCTACACTGCAACAGCTACACCACACAGCAACAGCCACACCATGCTACACTGCAACAGCTACACCACACAGCAACAGCCACACCATGCTACACTGCAACAGCTACACCACACAGCAACAGCCACACCATGCTACACTGCAACAGCTACACCACACAGCAACAGCCACACCATGCTACACTGCAACAGCTACACCACACAGCAACAGCCACACCATGCTACACTGAAACAGCCTTACCATGCTGCACACCAGCGACAACGTGCAGCACCAGCCACACTATGCTTCACTGCAACAGACACACTGCACCAGCCTTACCATGCCACACAACACCAGCGACACCGTGCAGCACCACCTACACCACACGGCAACAGCCACACCATGCTACACTGAAACAGCCACACCACACAGCAACAGCCACAGCACACCTCATTATAGAGCAGTATCACAGTGGGCCGGTAGTGATGCCCCCCATAGCCGTATCACAGTGGGCCGGTAGTGATGCCCCCCCCATAGCCGTATCACAGTGGGCCGGTAGTGATGCCCCCCATAGCCGTATCACAGTGGGCCGGTAGTGAGGCCCCCCATAGCCGTATAACAGTGGGCCGGTAGTGAGGCCCCCCATAGCCGTATCACAGTGGGCCGGTAGTGATGCTCCCCCCCGTAGCCGTATCACAGTGGGCCGGTAGTGATGCCCCCCATAGCCGTATCACAGTGGGCCGGTGGTGATGCCCCCCCCCATAGCGGTATCACAGTGGGCCGGTAGTGATGCCCCCCATAGCCGTATCACAGTGGGCCGGTAGTGAGGCCCCCCATAGCCGTATAACAGTGGGCCGGTGGTGATGCCCCCCATAGCCGTATAACAGTGGGCCGGTGGTGATGCCCCCCATAGCCGTATAACAGTGGGCCGGTGGTGATGCCCCCCATAGCCGTATAACAGTGGGCCGGTAGTGATGCCCCCCATAGCCGTATAACAGTGGGCCGGTAGTGATGCCCCCCATAGCCGTATCACAGTGGGCCGGTAGTGATGCCCCCTATAGCAGTATCACAGTGGGCCGGTAGTGAGGCCCCCCATAGCCGTATAACAGTGGGCCGGTAGTGATGCCCCCATAGCCGTATCACAGTGGGCCGGTAGTGATGCCCCCCATAGCCGTATAACAGTGGGCCGGTAGTGAGGCCCCCCATAGCCGTATAACAGTGGGCCGGTAGTGATGCCCCCATAGCCGTATCACAGTGGGCCGGTAGTGATGCCCCCATAGCCGTATCACAGTGGGCCGGTAGTGATGCCCCCCATAGCCGTATCAAAGTGGGCCGGTGGTGATGCCCCCCATAGCCGTATAACAGTGGGCCGGTAGTGATGCCCCCATAGCCGTATCACAGTGGGCCGGTAGTGATGCTCCCCCCCGTAGCCGTATAACAGTGGGCCGGTAGTGATGACCCCCATAGCCGTATCACAGTGGGCCGGTAGTGATGCCCCCCATAGCCGTATAACAGTGGGCCGGTAGTGATGCCCCCATAGCCGTATCACAGTGGGCCGGTAGTGATGCCCCCCGTAGCCGTATAACAGTGGGCCGGTAGTGATGACCCCCATAGCCGTATCACAGTGGGCCGGTAGTGATGCCCCCCATAGCCGTATCACAGTGGGCCGGTAGTGATGCCCCCCATAGCCGTATCAAAGTGGGCCGGTGGTGATGCCCCCCCCCCCATAGCCGTATCACAGTGGGCCGATGGTGATGCCCCCCCATAGCCGTATCACAGTGGGCCGATGGTGATGCCCCCCCATAGCAGTATCACAGTGGGCCGGTAGTGAGGCCCCCCATAGCCGTATAACAGTGGGCCGGTAGTGATGCCCCCCATAGCCGTATCACAGTGGGCCGGTAGTGATGCCCCCCCCCATAGCCGTATCACAGTGGGCCGATGGTGATGCCCCCCCATAGCCGTATCACAGTGGGCCGGTAGTGATGCCCCCCATAGCAGTATCACAGTGGGCCGATGGTGATGCCCCCCCATAGCCGTATCACAGTGGGCCGGTAGTGATGCCCCCTATAGCCGTATCACAGTGGGCCGATGGTGATGCCCCCCATAGCCGTATCACAGTGGGCCGGTAGTGATGCCCCCCATAGCCGTATCACAGTGGGCCGGTAGTGATGCCCCCATAGCCGTATCACAGTGGGCCGATGGTGATGCCCCCCCATAGCCGTATCACAGTGGGCCGGTAGTGATGCCCCCTATAGCAGTATCACAGTGGGCCGGTGGTGATGCCCCCCATAGCCGTATCACAGTGGGCCGGTGGTGATGCCCCCCCCCCCCCATAGCAGTATCACAGTGGGCTGGTAGTGATGGCCCCTATAGCCGTATCACAGTGGGCCGGTAGTGATGCCCCCCATAGCCGTATCACAGTGGGCCGGTAGTGATGCCCCCCATAGCCGTATCACAGTGGGCCGGTAGTGATGCCCCCCATAGCCGTATCACAGTGGGCCGGTGGTGATGCCCCCCATAGCAGTATCACAGTGGGCCGGTGGTGATGCCCCCCATAGCCGTATAACAGTGGGCCGGTAGTGATGCCCCCCATAGCCGTATCACAGTGGGCCGATGGTGATGCCCCCTATAGCCGTATCACAGTGGGCCGATGGTGATGCCCCCTATAGCCGTATCACAGTGGGCCGATGGTGATGCCCCCTATAGCCGTATCACAGTGGGCCGATGGTGATGCCCCCTATAGCCGTATCACAGTGGGCCGATGGTGATGCCCCCCATAGCCGTATCACAGTGGGCCGGTGGTGATGCCCCCCATAGCCGTATAACAGTGGGCCGGTAGTGATGCCCCCCATAGCAGTATCACAGTGGGCCGGTAGTGATGCCCCCCATAGCCGTATCACAGTGGGCCGGTAGTGATGCCCCCCCCATAGCCGTATCACAGTGGGCCGGTAGTGATGCCCCCCATAGCCGTATCACAGTGGGCCGGTAGTGATGCCCCCCCCATAGCCGTATCACAGTGGGCCGGTAGTGATGCCCCCCCCATAGCCGTATAACAGTGGACCGGTAGTGATGCCCCCCATAGCCGTATCACAGTGGGCCGGTAGTGATGCCCCCCATAGCCGTATCACAGTGGGCCGGTAGTGATGCCCCCTATAGCCGTATCACAGTGGGCCGGTAGTGATGCCCCCCCATAGCCGTATGGCAGTGGGCCGGTAGTGATGCCCCCCCCATAGCCGTATCACAGTGGGCCGGTAGTGATGCCCCCCATAGCCGTATCACAGTGGGCCGGTAGTGATGCCCCCCATAGCCGTATCACAGTGGGCCGATGGTGATGCCCCCCCCCCCCATAGCCGTATCACAGTGGGCCGGTAGTGATGCTCCCCCCCATAGCCGTATCACAGTGGGCCGGTAGTGATGCCCCCCATAGCCGTATCACAGTGGGCCGGTAGTGATGCTCCCCCCCATAGCCGTATCACAGTGGGCCGGTAGTGATGCCCCCCATAGCCGTATCACAGTGGGCCGGTAGTGATGCCCCCCCCCATAGCCGTATCACAGTGGGCCGGTAGTGATGCTCCCCCCCATAGCCGTATCACAGTGGGCCGGTAGTGATGCCCCCTATAGCAGTATCACAGTGGGCCGGTAGTGATGCCCCCCATAGCCGTATCACAGTGGGCCGGTGGTGATGCCCCCCATAGCCGTATCACAGTGGGCCGGTGGTGATGCCCCCCATAGCCGTATCACAGTGGGCCGGTGGTGATGCCCCCCATAGCCGTATCACAGTGGGCCGGTAGTGATGCCCCCTATAGCAGTATCACAGTGGGTCGGTAGTGATGCCCCCCATAGCCGTATCACAGTGGGTCGGTAGTGATGCCCCCCATAGCCGTATCACAGTGGGTCGGTAGTGATGCCCCCCATAGCCGTATCACAGTGGGCCGGTGGTGATGCCCCCCCCCCCCCCCATAGCCGTATCACAGTGGGCCGGTAGTGATGCCCCCTATAGCCGTATCACAGTGGGCCGATGGTGATGCCCCCTATAGCCGTATCACAGTGGGCCGGTAGTGATGCCCCCCATAGCCGTATCACAGTGGGTCGGTAGTGATGCCCCCTATAGCCGTATCACAGTGGGCCGGTAGTGATGCCCCCCCCATAGCCGTATCACAGTGGGCCGGTAGTGATGCCCCCCATAGCCGTATCACAGTGGGCCGGTAGTGATGCCCCCCCCCATAGCCGTATCACAGTGGGCCGGTAGTGATGCTCCCCCCCATAGCCGTATCACAGTGGGCCGGTAGTGATGCCCCCTATAGCAGTATCACAGTGGGCCGGTAGTGATGCCCCCCATAGCCGTATCACAGTGGGCCGATGGTGATGCCCCCTATAGCCGTATCACAGTGGGCCGGTAGTGATGCCCCCCATAGCCGTATCACAGTGGGCCGATGGTGATGCCCCCCATAGCCGTATCACAGTGGGCCGGTAGTGATGCCCCCTATAGCAGTATCACAGTGGGTCGGTAGTGATGCCCCCCATAGCCGTATCACAGTGGGTCGGTAGTGATGCCCCCCATAGCCGTATCACAGTGGGTCGGTAGTGATGCCCCCCATAGCCGTATCACAGTGGGCCGGTAGTGATGCCCCCCATAGCCGTATCACAGTGGGCCGATGGTGATGCCCCCTATAGCCGTATCACAGTGGGCCGGTAGTGATGCCCCCCATAGCCGTATCACAGTGGGTCGGTAGTGATGCCCCCCATAGCCGTATCATGGGGAATGATGATAAGTGATGGAATAAATGGAGGAAGCAGCTATAGTGCCAGCTCCATCCATTCCATCCAGCAGCAGCGCAGGCCGGGCTGCAGGCAGAGCTGTACCTGTGGGTGGGGGTCCTCCATGCAGGTCAGTGCTGGGCGGCTGGGGGCTCATTGCTGTCCTGGCTGCAGGGTCACCATGCTGGCTGCTGCATTCACTGCTCTACAGGCTCAAGAGCTGAACATCCAGGCGATGGCAGGAGCTGTGATCCCAGACACTGCTGTATGTGAGCGCTGTGCCCCCTCCCCGGCCTCAGGAGGAGGAGGAGGCAGTAAGGAGGGCTGGATGGAGGGGAGGATGGAGAGGAGGGCTGGATGGAGAGGAGGGGAGGATTGAGAGGAGGGGAGGATGGAGGGGAGGGGGAGGTCTGGATGGAGAGGAGGAGGAGGTCTGGATGGAGAGGAGGATGGAGAGGAGGAGGAGGAGGAGGTCTGGATGGAGAGGAGGAAGAGGTCTGGATGGAGAGGAGGAGGAGGAGGAGGTCTGGATGGAGAGGAGGATGCTGCTGCTATGTGGAGGCAGAGGATGGCATGTGGTGTCTGCACCAGCCTCTGTGCCACCATTTGTTGCCAGCCCGGCCGTTCATAGAAAGAATCTGTAACGCCCCCTATCAGGGACCCCCAGGAGCTGCAGATGCTTCTATCAATAGGAATAAACGATGGTTCCCCCTATAAGTGACAATACAAACAACCATCAGACACACGAGGTTCCATGGATCTATCACCAGGCTGGAAATATTCAGCGCTGAAAGGGTTAAAGAGATCTCTGCTCCGACAGTACAGCAACAGCTGGTGGTCAGTGCAGTGACAGGCAGCGCTGCCAGTCTGACCGCTTATCCCTCTACCTAACATCACTAGATCCCTATAATCCCTACCATGATGGGGTGTAGTCCCCGGCCTCTACTACAGATGTCAGGTAACTGGGGTGTAGTCCCCGGCCTCTACTACAGGTGTCAGGTAACTGGGGTGTAGTCCCCGGCCTCTACTACAGGTGTCAGGTAACTGGGGTGTAGTCCCCGGCCTCTACTACAGATGTCAGGTAACTGGGGTGTAGTCCCCGGCCTCTACTACAGATGTCAGGTAACTGGGGTGTAGTCCCCGGCCTCTACTACAGATGTCAGGTAACTGGGGTGTAGTCCCCGGCCTCTACTACAGATGTCAGGTAACTGGGGTGTAGCCTCTACTACAGATGTCAGGTATCTGGGGTGTAGCCTCTACTACAGATGTCAGGTAACTGGGGTGTAGCCCCCGGCCTCTACTACAGATGTCAGGTAACTGGGGTGTAGTCCCCGGCCTCTACTACAGATGTCAGGTAACTGGGGTGTAGTCCCCGGCCTCTACTACAGATGTCAGGTAACTGGGGTGTAGTCCCCGGCCTCTACTCCAGATGTCAGGTAACTGGGGTGTAGTCCCCGGCCTCTACTACAGAGGTCAGGTAACTGGGGTGTAGCCTCTACTACAGATGTCAGGTAACTGGGGGTGTAGTCCCCGGCCTCTACTACAGATGTCAGGTAACTGGGGTGTAGTCCCCGGCCTCTACTACTGATGTCAGGTAACTGGGGTGTAGCCTCTACTACAGAGGTCAGGTAACTGGGGTGTAGTCCCCGGCCTCTACTACAGATGTCAGGTAACTGGAGTGTAGCCTCTACTACAGATGTTAGGTAACTGGGGTGTAGTCCCCGGCCTCTACTACAGATGTCAGGTAACTGGGGTGTAGCCTCTACTACAGATGTCAGGTAACTGGAGTGTAGCCTCTACTACAGATGTCAGGTAACTGGGGTGTAGTCCCCGGCCTCTACTACAGATGTCAGGTAACTGGGGTGTAGCCTCTACTACAGATGTCAGGTAACTGGGGTGTAGTCCCGGCCTCTACTACAGATGTCAGGTAACTGGGGTGTAGCCTCTACTACAGAGGTCAGGTAACTGGGGTGTAGTCCCCGGCCTCTACTACAGATGTTAGGTACTGGGGTGTAGCCTCTACTACAGATGTCAGGTAACTGGGGTGTAGTCCCCGGCCTCTACTACAGATGTCAGGTAACTGGGGTGTAGTCCCGGCCTCTACTACAGATGTCAGGTAACTGGGGTGTAGTCCCCGGCCTCTACTACAGATGTCAGGTAACTGGGGTGTAGCCTCTACTACAGATGTCAGGTAACTGGGGTGTAGTCCCCGGCCTCTACTACAGATGTCAGGTACTGGGGTGTAGTCCCGGCCTCTACTACAGATGTCAGGTAACTGGGGTGTAGTCCCCGGCCTCTACTACAGATGTCAGGTAACTGGGGTGTAGTCCCCGGCCTCTACTACAGATGTCAGGTAACTGGGGTGTAGTCCCCGGCCTCTACTACAGATGTCAGGTAACTGGGGTGTAGCCTCTACTACAGATGTCAGGTAACTGGGGTGTAGTCCCCGGCCTCTGCTCCAGATGTCAGGTAACTGGGGTGTAGTCCCCGGCCTCTACTACAGATGTCAGGTAACTGGGGTGTAGTCCCCGGCCTCTACTACAGATGTCAGGTAACTGGGGTGTAGTCCCCGGCCTCTACTACAGATGTCAGGTAACTGGGGTGTAGTCCCCGGCCTCTACTACAGATGTCAGGTAACTGGGGTGTAGTCCCCGGCCTCTACTACAGATGTCAGGTAACTGGGGTGTAGTCCCCGGCCTCTACTACAGATGTCAGGTAACTGGGGTGTAGTCCCCGGCCTCTACTACAGATGTCAGGTAACTGGGGTGTAGTCCCCCGGCCTCTACTACAGATGTCAGATGACTGGGGTGTAGTCCCCGGCCTCTACTACAGATGTCAGGTAACTGGGGTGTAGCCTCTACTACAGATGTCAGGTAACTGGGGTGTAGTCCCCGGCCTCTACTACAGATGTCAGGTAACTGGGGTGTAGTCCCTGGCCTCTACTACAGATGTCAGGTAACTGGGGTGTAGCCCCCGGCCTCTACTACAGATGTCAGGCAACTGGGGTGTAGTCCCCGACCTCTACTACAGATGTCAGCTAACTGGGGTGTAGCCTCTACTACAGAGGTCAGGTAACTGGGGTGTAGCCTCTACTACAGATGTCAGGTAACTGGGGTGTAGCCTCTACTACAGATGTCAGGTAACTGGGGTGTAGTCCCCGGCCTCTACTACAGATGTCAGGTAACTGGGGTGTAGCCTCTACTACAGAGGTCAGGTAACTGGGGTGTAGTCCCCGGCCTCTACTACAGATGTCAGGTAACTGGAGTGTAGCCTCTACTACAGATGTCAGGTAACTGGGGTGTAGCCTCTACTACAGATGTCAGGTAACTGGGGTGTAGTCCCCGGCCTCTACTACAGATGTCAGGTAACTGGGGTGTAGTCCCCGGCCTCTACTACAGATGTCAGGTAACTGGGGTGTAGTCCCCGGCCTCTACTACAGATGTCAGGTAACTGGGGTGTAGTCCCCGGCCTCTACTACAGATGTCAGGTAACTGGGGTGTAGTCCCCGGCCTCTGCTCCAGATGTCAGGTAACTGGGGTGTAGTCCCCGGCCTCTACTACAGATGTCAGGTAACTGGGGTGTAGCCTCTACTACAGATGTCAGGTAACTGGGGTGTAGTCCCCGGCCTCTACTACAGATGTCAGGTAACTGGGGTGTAGTCCCCGGCCTCTACTACAGATGTCAGGTAACTGGGGTGTAGTCCCCGGCCTCTACTACAGATGTCAGGTAACTGGGGTGTAGCCTCTACTACAGAGGTCAGGTAACTGGGGTGTAGTCCCCGGTCTCTACTACAGATGTCAGGTAACTGGGGTGTAGTCCCTGGCCTCTACTACAGATGTCAGGTAACTGGGGTGTAGTCCCCGGCCTCTACTACAGATGTCAGGTAACTGGGGTGTAGTCCCCGGCCTCTACTACAGATGTCAGGTAACTGGGGTGTAGCCTCTACTACAGATGTCAGGTAACTGGGGTGTAGTCCCCGGCCTCTACTACAGATGTCAGGTAACTGGGGTGTAGTCCCGGCCTCTACTACAGATGTCAGGTAACTGAGGTGTAGTCCCCGGCCTCTACTACAGATGTCAGGTAACTGGGGTGTAGTCCCCGGCCTCTACTACAGATGTCAGGTAACTGGGGTGTAGTCCCCGGCCTCTACTACAGGTGTCAGGTAACTGCGGTGTAGTCCCCGGCCTCTACTACAGATGTCAGGTAACTGGGGTGTAGCCTCTACTACAGATGTCAGGTAACTGGGGTGTAGTCCCCGGCCTCTACTACAGATGTCAGGTAACTGGGGTGTAGTCCCCGGCCTCTACTACAGGTGTCAGGTAACTGCGGTGTAGTCCCCGGCCTCTACTACAGATGTCAGGTAACTGGGGTGTAGCCTCTACTACAGATGTCAGGTAACTGGGGTGTAGTCCCCGGCCTCTACTACAGGTGTCAGGTAACTGGGGTGTAGTCCCCGGCCTCTACTACAGGTGTCAGGTAACTGGGGTGTAGTCCCCGGCCTCTACTACAGATGTCAGGTAACTGGGGTGTAGTCCCCGGCCTCTGCTCCAGATGTCAGGTAACTGGGGTGTAGTCCCCGGCCTCTACTACAGATGTCAGGTAACTGGGGTGTAGCCTCTACTACAGATGTCAGGCAACTGGGGTGTAGTCCCCGGCCTCTACTACAGATGTCAGGTAACTGGGGTGTAGCCTCTACTACAGATGTCAGGTAACTGGGGTGTAGCCTCTACTACAGATGTCAGGTAACTGGGGTGTAGTCCCCGGCCTCTACTACAGATGTCAGGTAACTGGGGTGTAGTCCCCGGCCTCTACTACAGATGTCAGGTAACTGGGGTGTAGTCCCCGGCCTCTACTACAGATGTCAGGTAACTGGGGTGTAGTCCCCGGCCTCTACTACAGATGTCAGGTAACTGGGGTGTAGTCCCCGGCCTCTACTACAGATGTCAGGTAACTGGGGTGTAGTCCCCGGCCTCTACTACAGATGTCAGGTAACTGGGGTGTAGTCCCCGGCCTCTACTACAGATGTCAGGTAACTGGGGTGTAGTCCCCGGCCTCTACTACAGATGTCAGGTAACTGGGGTGTAGTCCCCGGCCTCTACTACAGATGTCAGGTAACTGGGGTGTAGTCCCCGGCCTCTACTACAGATGTCAGGTAACTGGGGTGTAGTCCCCGGCCTCTACTACAGATGTCAGGTAACTTGGGTGTAGTCCCCGGCCTCTACTACAGGTGTCAGGTAACTGGGGTGTAGTCCCCGGCCTCTACTACAGATGTCAGGTAACTTGGGTGTAGTCCCCGGCCTCTTCTCTACTTCCCTTCTAGTGGGTGGGTAGAACATTGGTGTAACAGATAGTGTGGACCTGAGCAGTTGGCCGTCTGCGCACCCTAGTGGCCAGAAGTGTCATTGCAGCAGATGATGGAAGACACGATACGGCCGTCAGTCAGGGATCCGAGATTAGGGATCTGGAGGGAAGATTGGGAGAGAAGGTGGACGTTTGTAAGTTACCGGTGTTAGGAATCAGGGACAGGATGACACAAAGCCCAAAGCTCTCAGCTAGATGAAACACAGAACAAAACAAGACAATAAGGCAATGTGAGAGGTCGGGGGTCAGACGAGCAGCACAGTACAATACAGAATCCAAGAGGGTAGTCGACTTGTCAAGAGTCAGATAACCAGAAAAGCAATGCAGGAATAATCCTATCAAGATACACTATAACCTAGGCCACTATATACACTATAACCTAGGCCCACTATATACACTATAACCTAGGCCCACTATATACACTATAACCTAGGCCACTATATACACTATAACCTAGGCCACTATATACACTATAACCTAGGCCCACTATATACACTATAACCTAGGCCCACTATATACACTATAACCTAGGCCCACTATATACACTATAACCTAGGCCACTATATACACTATAACCTAGGCCCACTATATACACTATAACCTAGTCCCACTATATACACTATAACCTAGTCCCACTATACACTATAACCTAGGCCCACTATATACACTATAACCTAGGCCCACTATATACACTATAACCTAGGCCACTATATACACTATAACCTAGGCCACTATACACTATAACCTAGGCCACTATATACACTATAACCTAGGCCCACTATATACACTATAACCTAGGCCCACTATATACACTATAACCTAGGCCACTATATACACTATAACCTAGGCCACTATATACACTATAACCTAGGCCCACTATATACACTATAACCTAGGCCACTATATACACTATAACCTAGGCCACTATATACACTATAACCTAGGCCACTATATACACTATAACCTAGGCCCACTATATACACTATAACCTAGTCCCACTATACACTATAACCTAGGCCCACTATATACACTATAACCTAGGCCACTATATACACTATAACCTAGGCCCACTATATACACTATAACCTAGGCCCACTATATACACTATAACCTAGGCCCACTATATACACTATAACCTAGGCCCACTATATACACTATAACCTAGGCCACTATATACACTATAACCTAGGCCACTATATACACTATAACCTAGTCTCACTATACACTATAACCTAGGCCACTATATACACTATAACCTAGGCCCACTATATACACTATAACCTAGGCCCACTATATACACTATAACCTAGGCCCACTATATACACTATAACCTAGGCCACTATATACACTATAACCTAGTCTCACTATACACTATAACCTAGGCCACTATATACACTATAACCTAGGCCCACTATATACACTATAACCTAGGCCCACTATATACACTATAACCTAGGCCCACTATATACACTATAACCTAAGCCCACTATATACACTATAACCTAGGCCCACTATATACACTATAACCTAGGCCCACTATATACACTATAACCTAGGCCACTATACACGCTATAACCTAGGCCACTATATACGCTATAACCTAGGCCACTATATACACTATAACCTAGGCCCACTATATACACTATAACCTAGGCCCACTATATACACTATAACCTAGGCCCACTATATACACTATAACCTAGGCCACTATATACACTATAACCTAGTCCCACTATATACACTATAACCTAGGCCACTATATACACTATAACCTAGGCCCACTATATACACTATAACCTAGGCCACTATATACACTATAACCTAGGCCACTATATACACTATAACCTAGGCCACTATATACACTATAACCTAGGCCCACTATATACACTATAACCTAGGCCACTATACACTATAACCTAGGCCACTATATACACTATAACCTAGGCCCACTATATACACTATAACCTAGGCCCACTATATACACTATAACCTAGGCCACTATATACACTATAACCTAGTCCCACTATACACTATAACCTAGGCCACTATATACACTATAACCTAGGCCCACTATATACACTATAACCTAGGCCCACTATAACCTAGGCCACTATATACACTATAACCTAGGCCCACTATATACACTATAACCTAGGCCCACTATATACACTATAACCTAGGCCCACTATACACTATAACCTAGGCCACTATATACACTATAACCTAGGCCACTATATACACTATAACCTAGGCCACTATATACACTATAACCTAGGCCACTATATACACTATAACCTAAGCCACTATATACACTATAACCTAGGCCCACTATATACACTATAACCTAGGCCACTATATACACTATAACCTAGGCCACTATATACACTATAACCTAGGCCACTATATACACTATAACCTAGGCCCACTATATACACTATAACCTAGGCCCACTATATACACTATAACCTAGGCCCACTATATACACTATAACCTAGGCCACTATATACACTATAACCTAGGCCACTATATACACTATAACCTAGGCCACTATATACACTATAACCTAGGCCCACTATATACACTATAACCTAGGCCCACTATATACACTATAACCTAGGCCACTATATACACTATAACCTAGGCCACTATATACACTATAACCTAGGCCACTATATACACTATAACCTAGGCCACTATATACACTATAACCTAAGCCACTATATACACTATAACCTAGGCCCACTATATACACTATAACCTAGGCCCACTATACACTATAACCTTAGGTGAGCCCAAAGGGCTCCCCATAGTAATCCCCCCTGTGCTCCCCATAGTTATCCCCCCCCTGTGCTCTCCATAGTAATCCCCCCTGTGCTCCCCATAGTTATCCTCCCCTGTGCTCCCCATAGTTATACCCCCCTGTGCTCCCCATAGTTATACCCCCCTGTGCTCCCCATAGTTATACCCCCCTGTGCTCCCCATAGTTATACCCCCCTGTGCTCCCCATAGTTATACCCCCCTGTGCTCCCCATAGTTATACCCCCCTGTGCTCCCCATAGTTATACCCCCCTGTGCTCCCCATAGTAATCCCCCCGTGCTCCCCATAGTAATCCCCCCTGTGCTCCCCATAGTAATCCCCCCTGTGCTCCCTATAGTAATCCCCCCTGTGTTTCCCATAGTTATCCCCCCCCTGTGCTCTCCATATTAATCCCCCCTGTGCTCCCCATAGTAATATCCCTCCAGTGCTCCCCATAGTAATCCCCCCGTGCTCCCCATAGTAATCCCCCCCTGTGCTCCCTATAGTAATCCCCCCTGTGCTCCCCATAGTAATCCCCCCTGTGCTCTCCATATTAATCCCCCCTGTGCTCCCCATAGTAATATCCCTCCAGTGCTCCCCATAGTAATCCCCCCCTGTGCTCTCCATATTAATCCCCCCTGTGCTCCCCATAGTAATATCCCTCCAGTGCTCCCCATAGTAATCCCCCCCTGTGCTCTCCATATTAATCCCCCCTGTGCTCCCCATAGTAATATCCCTCCAGTGCTGCCCATAGTAATCCCCCCGTGCTCCCCATAGTAATATCCCTCCAGTGCTCCCCATAGTTATCCCCCCAGTGCTCCCCATAGTTATCCCCCCCCTGTGCTCCCCATAGTAATCCCCCCTGTGCTCCCCATAGTTATACCCCCCTGTGCTCCCCATAGTAATATCCCTCCAGTGCTCCCCATAGTAATCCCCCCGTGCTCCCCATAGTAATATCCCTCCAGTGCTCCCCATAGTTATCCCCCCCCTGTGCTCCCCATAGTAATCCCCCCCTGTGCTCTCCATATTAATCCCCCCTGTGCTCCCCATAGTAATATCCCTCCAGTGCTCCCCATAGTAATCCCCCCGTGCTCCCCATAGTAATATCCCTCCAGTGCTCCCCATAGTTATCCCCCCCCCCCTGTGCTCCCCATAGTTATCCCTCCACAGAAAATCAGAAACAAAAATAAAACAAACTCACCTAGTACAGGCTCCACAGCATCAGTGCCTCTCCCGGCAGTCGGCGCTTCTCTCCTCTCTTCTCTACTTCGGTACAGACATAGACGTCAGAGACACGAACTGGAGAGAATGGAACGGCTGCACATCCCATCTATGGCTGATACTAATGCCGCTAGGCCTATATTAAAAATCAACACCAGAGTGTCTGTATATGAATTGATCAAGCCATATTGCCCCGTGTACCACCGCGCAGGTCCTCTGGTCCACACGGGTCCCTACGCTAACTCCACACCGTGTCGGTCAGCGACCGCCAACCCCGCAAAGCGTGCACATGCAGGGAAGGGAGGCCATGGAACGGCCCTGCAACCCCAATGTCACAGGACCAGACCCAAAAAGCCCCACCAAAACCCAGCCAGCACCACCGGCGGGGAAGGCTGCCCCCAAACGACACAAGTATGGATATGGTATTACACTTACCATTGCTTCATCTCACAGAATGGGGAAGACATAGGGTCCAGACATGTGAGCACAGACATATCCTGCTAATTTGGGTCATGTGGGTCTTATAAAGGAGTGCTAGCTGTTCAGAGAGGGAGAACTGTAAAACACGGAAACTGGAGAGAATGGAACGGCTGCACATCCCATCTATGGCTGATACTAATGCCGCTAGGCATTAGTCAGAGACGCTGCCTGTACCAGAAGTCCCGGATGCTGCTGCTGCGGCCGCTGCCTCGCCACCCGGGAATCAGGCGCTCACCCGGGAATCAGGGACAGGTGTCCTGGATTCCCGGGATGCCCCTGCAGCTGTCCACGCCCACTGGAGCCTCTTCCAAACCTCCAGTGGGCCTGTCTGACATTATAAGGGGGCGCTGCTGGGTTCACCCGGCAGCACCCCCTTTCGATTGATGGGGTGATGCACCCTGTGAGGTTGCACAGGTCGCACACCCCTAAGGCCGGCCCTGACCACAGGAACTACCCCATTTTATCAGTTCTGTGGTAACCCAAAGATTAAATCTGCAGCCAGCCTGTCCATGACAAAAAAGATATCTGCTCATGGTGGAGACACCCCACTCCCATTGTCACCTCAGGGGTGCGAAACCTGATTGTACCACCGCTCAGAGGAGCAGAATCAGCACCTGCAACAGAAAATGGGTAACAAAGAGCAATCATTTCCAGTCCTAGGGACACTGCAATTGAGGGGCAAATGAAACTCAGGGCAGCACGTGTATATATATATATATATATATATATATATATATATATATATATATATAAAATGGTATGCTGGGCTGTATATATATACAATGGTATGCTGGGCTATATATATAATGGTATGCTGGGCTGTATGTATATATATATATATATATATATATATATATATATATAATAGTATACTGGACAGTATATATAATAGTATGTTGTGCTGTATATATAATGGTATGCTAGGCTGTATATATATCTAATGGTATGCTGGGCTGTATAATCAATATATAATATATATATACACTCACCGGCCACTTTATTAGGTACACCTGTCCAACTGCACGTTACCACTTAATTTCTAATCAGCCAATCTCGTGACATGGTTGTTGGTGCCAGAAGGGCTGGTCTGAGTATTTCAGAAACTGCTGATCTACTGGGATTTTCACGCACAACCATCTCTAGGGTTTACAGAGAATGGTCCGAAAAAGAAAAACCATCCAGTGAGCGGCCGTTCTGTGAGCGGAAATGCCTTGTTGATGCCAGAGGTCAGAGGAGAATGGGCAGACTGGTTCCAGCTGATAGAAAGGCAACAGTGACTCAAATAGCCAAGCGTTACAGCCAAGGTAGGCAGAAGAGCATCTCTGAGCGCACAGTACGGCCAACTCTGAGGCAGATGGGCTACAGCAGCAGAAGACCACACCGGGGGCCACTCCGCTCAGCTAAGAACAGGAAACTGAGGCTACAATTTGCACAAGCTCATCGAAATTGGACAGTAGAAGATTGGAAAAACGTTGCCTGGTCTGATGAGTCTCGATTTCTGCTGCGACATTCGGATGGTAGGGTCAGAATTTGGCGCCAACAACATGAAAGCATGGATCCATCCTGCCTTGTATCAGCGGTTCAGGCTGGTGGTGGTGGTGTCATGGTGTGGGGAATATTTTCTTGGCACTCTTTGGGCCCCTTGGTACCAATTGAGCATGGTTGCAACGCCACAGCCTACCTGAGTATTGTTGCTGACCATGTCCATCCCTTTATGACCACAATGGACCCAACATCTGATGGCGACTTTCAGCAGGATAATGCGCCATGTCATAAAGCTAGAATCATCTCAGACTGGTTTCTTGAACATGACAATGAGGTCACTGTACTCCAATGGCCTCCACAGTCACCAGATCTCAATCCAATAGAGCATCTTTGGGATGTGGTGGAACGGGAGATTGGCATCATGGATGTGCAGCCGACAAATCTGCGGCAACTGTGTGATGTCATCATGTCACTATGGACCAAAATCTCTGAGGAAGCTTCCAGCACCTTGTTGTATCTATGCCACCAAGAATTGGGGCAGTTCTGAGGGCAAAAGGGGGTCCAACCCGTTACTAGCATGGTCTACCTAATAAAGTGGCCGGTGAGTGTATACTCTCACACACACATATACACTCAAACATTTAGGGGGAGATTTTTATCAAAGGGTAAAAAACTGAGCTGTGATTGGCTGCTGTGGGCAGTTTGCACCAGTCTAAATTCAACACCCTTTGATAAATCTCCCCCATACTCTCTCTCTCACACACACACACACACATATACTCTCTCTCTCTCACTTACACACACACACATATACATACATATACACTCACACACAGACATATACATACATATATATATACACACACAAATACATACATACATATACACTCACACATACACACACAAATACACCCTCACACACAAACACACACACTCACACATACACTCAGACACACACACATATACACTCACACACACACAGATCACACACTCCTAAGTCTGTAAAGTAATGAAAGAAAACACACCTAGAATTTTTTTTTATTCAAATACCCCCCCCCCCCCCCCACACACACACACACGGACACACACCCCTCACTGACCATTTTATTGAACACTAGAAAGTGTAGCCGGCGCTGCCCGGGTATAAAGTGTCAGTGTGTTAATTAGATTTGTTCTAAGGTGCCCAGGAGGCCAATCTATGCCAGTGTTTTTTTGTTTAAAGGGAAATCGCCAGGAGCCCTATATACCCCTTTATACCTGACAGTTCTGCACTGTTTATGTAAATTGTGGCTTATGTACATTAGAAATTAAAAACTTTAAACATCCTAAATACCTAATAGCCAAACTGAGATGTCATGTGATCAGACTGTATACAGAGCCTGGTTATATGCAACATTGGTATTGTTATATACAGCCTGGTTATATACAACATTGGCAGTGTTACATACAGCCTGGTTATATACAGCATTGGCAGTGTTATATACAGCCTGGTTATATATAACATTGGAAGTATTATACAGTATACAGCCTGGTATACAACATTAACAGTGTTATGCTGAGCCTGGTTATATACAACATTGGCAGTGTTAGATACAGCCTGGTTATATACAACATTGGCAGTGTTATATACAGAGCCTGATTATATACAACATTGGCAGTGTTATATACAGAGCCTAGTTATATACAACATTGGCAGTGTTAGATACAGCCTGGTTATATACAACATTGGCAGTGTTATATACAGAGCCCGGTTATATACAACATTGTCAGTGTTATATACAGAGCCTGGTTATATACAACATTGGCAGTGTTATATACAGCCTGGTTATATACAGCATTGTCAGTGTTATATACAGCCTGGTTATATGCAACATTGGCAGTGTTATATACAGCCTGGTTATATGCAACATTGGCAGTGTTATATACCGCCTGGTTATATGCAACATTGGCAGTGTTATATACAGCCTGGTTATATACAACATTGGCAGTGTTATATACAGAGCCTGGTTATATGCAACATTGGCAGTGTTATATACAGCCTGGTTATATACAACATTGGCAGTGTTATATACAGCCTGGTCATATACAACATTGGTAGTGTTATACAGCCTGGTCATATACAACATTGGCAGTGTTATGTACAGAACCTGGTTATATACAACATTTGCAGTTATATACAGCCTGGTTTATGCAACATTGGCAGTGTTATATACAGCCTGGTTTATGCAACATTGGCAGTGTTATATACAGCCTGGTAATATGCAACATTGGCCGTGTTATACAGTATACAGCCTGGTTATGTACAACATTGAAAGTGTTATACAGTATACAGCTTAGTATACAACAATAACAGTGTTATGCTGAGCCTGGTCATATACAACATTGGTAGTGTTATACAGCCTGGTTATATACAACATTGGCAGTGTTATATACAGAACCTGGTTATATACAACATTGGCAGTTATATACAGCCTGGTTATATGCAACATTTGCAGTGTTATATACAGCCTGGTTATATGCAACATTGGCCGTGTTATACAGTATACAGCCTGGTTATGTACAACATTGATAGTGTTATACAGTATACAGCTTAGTATACAACAATAACAGTGTTATGCTGAGCCTGGTTATATACAACATTGGTAGTGTTATACAGCCTGGTTATATACAACATTGGTAGTGTTATACAGCCTGGTTATATACAACATTGGTAGTGTTATACAGCCTGGTTATATACAACATTGGCAGTGTTATATACAGCCTGGTTATATACAACATTGGTAGTGTTATACAGCCTGGTTATATACAATATTGGCAATGTTATATACAGCCTGGTTATATACAACATTGGTAGTGTTATACAGCCTGGTTATATACAACATTGGCAGTGTTATATACAGCCTGGTTATATACAACATTGGTAGTGTTATACAGCCTGGTTATATACAATATTGGCAATGTTATATACAGCCTGGTTATATACAACATTGGTAGTGTTATACAGCCTGGTTATATACAACATTGACAGTGTTAGTCGAGGTCCTGTATACTTGTAGAATATAGTTGGTGGAGGTCCTGTATACCAGTAATGTATAGTTCTGGGGTCCTGTATACCTGTAGTGTATAGTTTGGGGGCCCCGCTGACTGCAGCCCATAAGTGTGTGTGTGTGCAGAAAACCTGAACCATGAATCCCTACGCCGCTTATAGATGAGGCCACCAGATCTCTATGCAACTTATAGAAGAGGCCACCGGATCCCTACGCCGCCTATAGAGGAGGTCACCGGAATAGTACGCCGCTTACAGATGAGGCCACCGGATCCCTACACCACTTATAGAGGTCACCAGATCCCTATGCCGCCTACGCCACTTATAAATGAGGCTACCGGATCCCCTACACCACTTATAGAGGTCACCGGATCCCTACTTTTGCTGCTTATAGATGAGGTCACTGGATCCCTACACCGCTTATAGAAGAGGCCTAATTATCCCTATGCTACTTATAGATGAGGTCAACGGATCCCTACGCCACTTATAGATGAGGTCACTGGATCCCTATGCTGCTTATAGATGAGGCCACAAGATCCCTACGCTGCTTATAGATGAGGCCACCAGATCCCTACACTGCTTATAGAGGTCACCGGATCCCTATGCCACTCATAGATGAGGTCACCGGATCCCTACGCCACTTATAGATGAGGCCACCGGATCCCTACAGCACTTATAGAGGTCACCGAATCCCTACGCCACTTATAGATGAGGCCAACGGATCCCTACACCGCTTATAGAGGTCACCGGATCCCTACACCACTTATAGATGAGGCCACCGGATCCCTACACCGCTTATAGAGGTCACCGAATCCTTATGCTGCTTATAATAATAAAAATAAATTTATTTGTATAGCGCCAACAGATTCCGCAGCGCTTTTTTTTTTCTATGCATACAGTACAGAGGTTAGAGGTCATCGGATCCCTACGCCACTTATAGATGAGGTCACCAGATCCCTACCCCACTTATGAGGTCATCGGATCCCTATGCTGCTTATAGATGAGGTCACCGGATCCCTACGCCACTTATAGATGAGGCCACCAGATCTCTACGCCACTTATGGAGGGGGTCACCTGATCCCTATGCTGCTTATAGATGAGGCCACAAGATCCCTACGCTGCTTATAGATGAGGCCACCAGATCCCTGCACCGCTTTAAGAGGTCACTGGATCCCTACGCCGCTTATAGATAAGGCCACCGGATCTCTACACTGCTTATAGAGGTCACCAGATCCCTATGCCACTCATAGATGAGGTCACCGGTTCCCTACGCCACTTATAGATGAGGCCACCGGATCCCTACACCACTTATAGAGGTCACCGGATCCCTACGCCGCTTATAGATGAGGCCACCGGTTCCCTACGCCACTTATAGATGAGGCCACCGGATCCCTACACCACTTATAGAGGTCACCGGATCCCTATGCCACTCATAGATGAGGTCACCGGTTCCCTACGCCACTTATTGATGAGGCCACCGGATCCCTACACCACTTATAGAGGTCACCGGATCCCTACGTCGCTTATAGATGAGGCAACTGGATCCCTACACAGCTTATAGAGGTCACCAGATCTCTACGCCGCTTATAGATGAGGTCACCGGATCCCTACGCCACTTATAGATGAGGCCACCGGATTCCTACACCGCTTATAGAGGTTACCGGATGCTTACGCTACTTATAGATGAGGCCACCGGATCCCTACACCGCTTATAAAGGTCACCAGATCCTTATGCCACTTATAGATTAGGTCACCGGATCCCTACGTCACTTATAGATGAGGCCACCGGATCCCTACACCGCTTATAGAGGTCACCGGATTCTTATGCCGCTTATAGAGGTCATCGGATCCCTACGCCACTTATAGATGAGCTCACCAGATCCCTACCCCACTTATGAGGTCATCGGATCCCTATGCTGCTTATAGATGAGGTCACCGGATCCCTACGCCACTTATAGATGCGGCCACCAGATCTCTACGCCACTTATGGAGGGGGTCACCTGATCCCTATGCTGCTTATAGATGAGGCCACAAGATCCCTACGCTGCTTATAGATGAGGCCACCAGATCCCTACACCGCTTTAAGAGGTCACTGGATCCCTACGCCGCTTATTGATGAGGCCACCGAATCTCTACACTGCTTATAGAGGTCACCAGATCCCTATGCCACTCATAGATGAGGTCACCGGTTCCCTACGCCACTTATAGATGAGGCCACGGGATCCCTACACCACTTATAGAGGTCACCGGATCCCTACGCCGCTTATAGATGAGGCAACCGGATCCCTACACCGCTTATAGAGGTCACAGGATCTCTACGCCGCTTATAGATGAGGTCACCGGATCCCTACGCCACTTATAGATGAGGCCACCGGATCCCTACACCGCTTATAGAGGTTACCGGATGCTTACGCTACTTAAAGATGAGGCCACCGGATCCCTACACCGCTTATAGAGGTCACCAGATCCTTATGCCGCTTATAGATTAGGTCACCGGATCCCTACGCCACTTATAGATGAGGCCACAGGATCCCTACACCGCTTATAGAGGTCACCGGAACCTTATGCCACTTATAGATGAGGCCACCGGATCCTTACGCCGCTTATAGAGGTCATCGGATCCCTACGCCACTTATAGATGAGGTCACCAGATCCCTACCCCACTTATGAGGTCATCGGGTCCCTATGCTGCTTATAGATGAGGTCATCGGATCCCAATGCCACTTATAGATGAGGCCACCAGATCTCTACGCCACTTATGGAGGTGGTCACCTTATCCCTATGCCACTTATAGATGAGGCCACCAGATCCCTACGGTGCTTATAGATGAGGTCACCAGATCCCTACGCTGCTTATAGATGAGGTCACTAGATCCCTACACCGCTTATTGATCCCTATGATCAGACTCCCCTCTAGGAGGAGACTTACACCCCACAACAATCCTCCACACTGCGTAATGGACACAATTATTAGTGCCTGTGTCTTTAAGAAGGGGCAGGAACAGTGCGTACGTCACTGAGCGAGGCAGCCAATAAGTATATAGAGGTCACCGGATCCCTATGCCACTCATAGATGAGGTCACCGGATCCCTAAGCCACTTATAGATGAGGCCACCGGATCCCTACACCACTTATAGAGGTCACCGGATCCCTATGCCACTTATAGATGAGGCCACCGGATCCCTACACTGCATATAAAAGTCACTAGATTCTTAAGCCACTTATTGATGAGGCCACCGGATCCTTACGCTGCTTATAGAGGTCACCGGATCCCTACACCACTTATAGGTGAGGCCCCCAGATCCCTATACCGCTAATAGATTAGGTCACTGGATCCATACGCTGATTATAGATGCTTTCACTGGATCCCTATGCTGCTTATAGATGAGGTCACTGGATCTCTATGCTGCTTATAGATGAGGTCACTGGATCCCTACACCGCTTATAGAAGAGGCCTAATAATCCCTATGCTGCTTTTAGATGAGGCCACCAGATCTCTACACCACTTAAAGAGGCCACTGGATCACTACGCCGCTTATAGATGAGGTCACTGGATCCCTACACTGATTATAGATGAGGTCACTGAATCTATATGCTGCTTATAAATGAGGTCACTGGACCCCTATGCTGTTTATAGATGAGGTCAATGGATCCCTACGCCGCTTATAGATTAGGTCACTGGATGCCTACACTGCTTATAGATGAGGCACGTGGATCCCTACGCTGCTTAGAGATGAGGCCACCAGATCCCTACACAGCTTAAAGAGGTCACTGGATCCCTACACCGCTTATAGATGAGGTCACTGGATCCCTACGCTGATTATAGATGAGGTCACTGGATCTATATACTGTTTATAGATGAGGCACGTGGATCCCTATGCCGCTTATAGAGGTCACCAGATCCCTACGCTGCTTATAGATGAGGCCACCAGATCCCTATGCTGCTTATAGATGAGGCCACCAGATCCCTATGCTGCTTATAGATGAGGCCACAGGATCCCTACGCCGCTTATAGATGAGATCACCAGATCCCTACCCCACTTATGAGGTCATCGGATCCCTACGCCGCTTATAGATGAGGTCACCAAATCCCTACCCCACTGAGGTCATCGGATCCCTATGCTGCTTATAGATGAGGTCACTGGATCCCTACACCGCTTATAGAGGAGGTCACTGGATCCCTACACCGCTTATAGATCCCTATGATCAGACTCCCCTCTAGGAGACTTACACCCCACAACAATCCTCCACACTGTCTGATGGACACAATTATTAGTGCCTGTGTCTTTAAGAAGGGGCGGGGAGAGTGCGTACGTCACTGAGCCAGGCAGCCAATAAGTACAGCGGGTGGTCTCCATGGTAAAACACTATCCTGTGACGTCAGGGATGCGGAAGTGCTGTGCGTTCCACGGTGGATTGGCTGTGGCGGTGTTCCGGGAGGATGGAGCTCCTGCTGGCCGCGGGCCTCGCTCTCCTCCTCGGGGTCCTGCTGCTCGGGCTCCGGGTGGCGCTGCTGCGGGGGGCGGGAGAGCACAGGCCCGGCAAGAGGGGCCGCGTCAGCCTGCTGGTGGTGGCGGGCTCCGGTGAGTGGTCGGTGCGGAGGGGCGTGTCACGTGTCTCCTCCCCCATCCTATAGGTCCCTCCCCCTGTGTGCTGGATACCCTGTAGGCCCCTCCCCCCTGTGTGCTGTATATCCTGTAGGCCCCCCCCCTGTGTGCTGGATATCCTGTAGGCCCCCCCCCCCTGTGTGCTGGATATCCTGTAGGCCCCTCCCCCCCTGTGTGCTGGATATCCTGTAGGCCCCCCCCCCTGTGTGCTGGCTATCCTGTAGGCCCCCCCCCCTGTGTGCTGGATATCCTGTAGGCCCCTCCCCCCCCTGTGTGCTGGATATCCTGTAGGCCCCCCCCCCTGTGTGCTGGATATCCTGTAGGCCCCCCCCCCTGTGTGCTGGCTATCCTGTAGGCCCCTCCCCCCTGTGTGCTGGCTATCCTGTAGGCCCCTCCCCCCCCTGTGTGCTGGATATCCTGTAGGCCCCTCCCCCCCCTGTGTGCTGGATATCCTGTAGGCCCCTCCCCCCCCCTGTGTGCTGGATATCCTGTAGGCCCCTCCCCCCCCTGTGTGCTGGATATCCTGTAGGCCCCTCCCCCCCTGTGTGCTGGATATCCTGTAGGCCCCCCCCCCTGTGTGCTGGCTATCCTGTAGGCCCCCCCCCCTGTGTGCTGGATATCCTGTAGGCCCCTCCCCCCCCTGTGTGCTGGATATCCTGTAGGCCCCCCCCCCTGTGTGCTGGATATCCTGTAGGCCCCCCCCCCTGTGTGCTGGCTATCCTGTAGGCCCCTCCCCCCTGTGTGCTGGATATCCTGTAGGCCCCTCCCCCCCTGTGTGCTGGATATCCTGTAGGCCCCTCCCCCCCCTGTGTGCTGGATATCCTGTAGGCCCCTCCCCCCCCCTGTGTGCTGGATATCCTGTAGGCCCCTCCCCCCCCTGTGTGCTGGATATCCTGTAGGCCCCTCCCCCCCTGTGTGCTGGATATCCTGTAGGCCCCTCCCCCCCCTGTGTGCTGGATATCCTGTAGGCCCCTCCCCCCCCTGTGTGCTGGATATCCTGTAGGCCCCTTCCCACCCCTGTGTGCTGGATATCCTGTAGGCCCCTCCCCCCCCTGTGTGCTGGATATCCTGTAGGCCCCCCCCCCCCCTGTGTGCTGGATATCCTGTAGGCCCCTCCCCCCCTGTGTGCTGGATATCCTGTAGGCCCCTCCCCCCCCTGTGTGCTGGATATCCTGTAGGCCCCTCCCCCCCTGTGTGCTGGATATCCTGTAGGCCCCTCCCCCCCCTGTGTGCTGGATATCCTGTAGGCCCCTCCCCCCCTGTGTGCTGGATATCCTGTAGGCCCCTCCCCCCCCCTGTGTGCTGGATATCCTGTAGGCCCCTCCCCCCCTGTGTGCTGGATATCCTGTAGGCCCCTCCCCCCCTGTGTGCTGGATATCCTGTAGGCCCCTCCCCCCCTGTGTGCTGGATATCCTGTAGGCCCCTCCCCCCCTGTGTGCTGGATATCCTGTAGGCCCCTCCCCCCCTGTGTGCTGGATATCCTGTAGGCCCCTCCCCCCTGTGTGCTGGATATCCTGTAGGCCCCTCCCCCCCTGTGTGCTGGATATCCTGTAGGCCCCTCCCCCCCTGTGTGCTGGATATCCTGTAGGCCCCTCCCCCCCTGTGTGCTGGATATCCTGTAGGCCCCTCCCCCCCTGTGTGCTGGATATCCTGTAGGCCCCTCCCCCCCTGTGTGCTGGATATCCTGTAGGCCCCTCCCCCCCTGTGTGCTGGATATCCTGTAGGCCCCTCCCCCCCTGTGTGCTGGATATCCTGTAGGCCCCTCCCCCCCTGTGTGCTGGATATCCTGTAGGCCCCTCCCCCCCTGTGTGCTGGATATCCTGTAGGCCCCTCCCCCCCTGTGTGCTGGATATCCTGTAGGCCCCTCCCCCACTGTGTGCTGGATATCCTGTAGGCCCCTATTAGGGATGCACGATGCACCGAAATATCGATACTACTATCGATATTTCGGGCAAAAAAACGATTCAATACCAGGATTTCCTGGTATCGATACTTCATGTTACGCTGCATAAAGTACAGTGCAGAGAACACGGCCGGCGGCTAGCTGAGCGGAGGAGGACGGAGGAGGCGGGTGGGGAGAGAAGACTGAGAGCAGGAGGATCCGGAGAGGAGGATGGAGGAGGAGGGTGGGGAGAGAAGACTGAGAGCGGGAGGTCCCGGAGAGGAGGACGGAGGAGGCGGGTGGGGAGAGAAGACTGAGAGCGGGAGGTCCCGGAGAGGAGGAGGCGGGTGGGGAGAGAAGACTGAGAGCGGGAGGTCCCGGAGAGGAGGAGGCGGGTGGGGAGAGAAGACTGAGAGCGGGAGGTCCCGGAGAGGAGGACGGAGGAGGCGGCTGGGGGGAGAAGACTGAGAGCGGGAGGTCCCGGAGAGGAGGACGGAGGAGGCGGGTGGGGAGAGAAGACTGAGAACGGGAGGTCCCGGAGAGGAGGACGGAGGAGGCGGGTGGGGAGAGAAGACTGAGAGCGGGAGGTCCCGGAGAGGAGGACGGAGGAGGCGGGTGGGGAGAGAAGACTGAGAGCGGGAGGTCCCGGAGAGGAGGACGGAGGAGGCGGCTGGGGAGAGAAGACTGAGAGCGGGAGGTCCCGGAGAGGAGGACGGAGGAGGCGGCTGGGGGGAGAAGACTGAGAGCGGGAGGTCCCGGAGAGGAGGACGGAGGAGGCGGCTTGGGAGAGAAGACTGAGAGCGGGAGGTCCCGGAGAGGAGGAGGCGGCTGGGGAGAGAAGACTGAGAGCGGGAGGTCCCGGAGAGGAGGCGGCTGGGGAGAGAAGACTGAGAGCGGGAGGTCCCGGAGAGGAGGACGGAGGAGGCGGGTGGGGAGAGAAGACTGAGAGCAGGAGGTCCCGGAGAGGAGGACGGAGGAGGCGGCTGGGGAGAGAAGACTGAGAGCGGGAGGTCCCGGAGAGGAGGAGGCGGGTGGATGTGGGGGGGGGGGGGGGGGGGGAGGCCTTGCTCTGGCTATAGTCTGTGTGCGATCCTGTGTGACCTCCTCTTCCTCAGCAATCACTGTCTTAGTGATATCTGATGCAGCAGAGCTGTCTTAGTGATAGCTGATGCAGCAGAGCTGTCTTAGTGATAGCTGATGTAGCAGAGCTGTCTTAGTGATAGCTGATGTAGCAGAGCTGTCTTAGTGATAGCTGATGTAGCAGAGCTGTCTTAGTGATAGCTGATGTAGCAGAGCTGTCTTAGTGATGGCTGATGCAGCAGAGCTGTCTTAGTGATGGCTGATGCAGCAGAGCTGTCTTAGTGATAGCTGATGTAGCAGAGCTGTCTTAGTGATAGCTGATGTAGCAGAGCTGTCTTAGTGATAGCTGATGTAGCAGAGCTGTCTTAGTGTTATCTGATGCAGCAGAGCTGTCTTAGTGATAGCTGATGTAGCAGAGCTGTCTTAGTGATAGCTGATGTAGCAGAGCTGTCTTAGTGATAGCTGATGTAGCAGAGCTGTCTTAGTGATAGCTGATGTAGCAGAGGTGTCTTAGTGATAGCTGATGTAGCAGAGCTGTCTTAGTGATAGCTGATGCAGCAGAGCTGTCTTAGTGATAGCTGATGTAGCAGAGCTGTCTTAGTGATATCTGATGTAGCAGAGCTGTCTTAGTGTTATCTGATGCAGCAGAGCTGTCTTAGTGATAGCTGATGTAGCAGAGCTGTCTTAGTGTTATCTGATGCAGCAGAGCTGTCTTAGTGATAGCTGATGCAGCAGAGCTGTCTTAGTGATAGCTGATGTAGCAGAGCTGTCTTAGTGTTATCTGATGTAGCAGAGCTGTCTTAGTGATGGGTGGTGCAGCAGAGCTGTCTTAGTGATAGCTGATGCAGCAGAGCTGTCTTAGTGATAGCTGATGTAGCAGAGCTGTCTTAGTGATATCGGATGCAGCAGAGCTGTCTTAGTGATATCGGATGCAGCAGAGCTGTCTTAGTGATAGCTGATGCAGCAGAGCTGTCTTAGTGATAGCTGATGCAGCAGAGCTGTCTTAGTGATGGCTGATGCAGCAGAGCTGTCTTAGTGATGGCTGATGCAGCAGAGCTGTCTTAGTGTTATCTGATGCAGCAGAGCTGTCTTAGTGATAGCTGATGTAGCAGAGCTGTCTTAGTGATAGCTGATGTAGCAGAGCTGTCTTAGTGATAGCTGATGTAGCAGAGCTGTCTTAGTGATAGCTGATGTAGCAGAGCTGTCTTAGTGATAGCTGATGTAGCAGAGCTGTCTTAGTGATATCGGATGTAGCAGAGCTGTCTTAGTGATAGCTGATGTAGCAGAGCTGTCTTAGTGATAGCTGATGTAGCAGAGCTGTCTTAGTGATAGCTGATGCAGCAGAGCTGTCTTAGTGATAGCTGATGTAGCAGAGCTGTCTTAGTGATAGCTGATGTAGCAGAGCTGTCTTAGTGATAGCTGATGTAGCAGAGCTGTCTTAGTGATAGCTGATGTAGCAGAGCTGTCTTAGTGATAGCTGATGTAGCAGAGCTGTCTTAGTGATAGCTGATGTAGCAGAGCTGTCTTAGTGATAGCTGATGTAGCAGAGCTGTCTTAGTGATAGCTGATGTAGCAGAGCTGTCTTAGTGATAGCTGATGTAGCAGAGCTGTCTTAGTGATAGCTGATGTAGCAGAGCTGTCTTAGTGATAGCTGATGTAGCAGAGCTGTCTTAGTGATAGCTGATGTAGCAGAGCTGTCTTAGTGATAGCTGATGTAGCAGAGCTGTCTTAGTGATAGCTGATGTAGCAGAGCTGTCTTAGTGATAGCTGATGTAGCAGAGCTGTCTTAGTGATAGCTGATGTAGCAGAGCTGTCTTAGTGATAGCTGATGTAGCAGAGCTGTCTTAGTGATAGCTGATGTAGCAGAGCTGTCTTAGTGATAGCTGATGTAGCAGAGCTGTCTTAGTGATAGCTGATGTAGCAGAGCTGTCTTAGTGATAGCTGATGTAGCAGAGCTGTCTTAGTGATAGCTGATGTAGCAGAGCTGTCTTAGTGATAGCTGATGTAGCAGAGCTGTCTTAGTGATAGCTGATGTAGCAGAGCTGTCTTAGTGATAGCTGATGTAGCAGAGCTGTCTTAGTGATAGCTGATGTAGCAGAGCTGTCTTAGTGATAGCTGATGTAGCAGAGCTGTCTTAGTGATAGCTGATGTAGCAGAGCTGTCTTAGTGATAGCTGATGTAGCAGAGCTGTCTTAGTGATAGCTGATGTAGCAGAGCTGTCTTAGTGATAGCTGATGTAGCAGAGCTGTCTTAGTGATAGCTGATGTAGCAGAGCTGTCTTAGTGATAGCTGATGTAGCAGAGCTGTCTTAGTGATAGCTGATGTAGCAGAGCTGTCTTAGTGATAGCTGATGTAGCAGAGCTGTCTTAGTGATAGCTGATGTAGCAGAGCTGTCTTAGTGATAGCTGATGTAGCAGAGCTGTCTTAGTGATAGCTGATGTAGCAGAGCTGTCTTAGTGTTATCTGATGCAGCAGAGCTGTCTTAGTGATAGCTGATGTAGCAGAGCTGTCTTAGTGATAGCTGATGTAGCAGAGCTGTCTTAGTGATAGCTGATGTAGCAGAGCTGTCTTAGTGATAGCTGATGTAGCAGAGCTGTCTTAGTGATAGCTGATGTAGCAGAGCTGTCTTAGTGATGGGTGGTGCAGCAGAGCTGTCTTAGTGTTATCTGATGCAGCAGAGCTGTCTTAGTGATAGCTGATGTAGCAGAGCTGTCTTAGTGATAGCTGATGTAGCAGAGCTGTCTTAGTGATAGCTGATGTAGCAGAGCTGTCTTAGTGTTATCTGATGCAGCAGAGCTGTCTTAGTGTTATCTGATGCAGCAGAGCTGTCTTAGTGATAGCTGATGTAGCAGAGCTGTCTTAGTGATAGCTGATGTAGCAGAGCTGTCTTAGTGATAGCTGATGTAGCAGAGCTGTCTTAGTGTTATCTGATGCAGCAGAGCTGTCTTAGTGTTATCTGATGCAGCAGAGCTGTCTTAGTGATAGCTGATGTAGCAGAGCTGTCTTAGTGATAGCTGATGTAGCAGAGCTGTCTTAGTGATAGCTGATGTAGCAGAGCTGTCTTAGTGATAGCTGATGTAGCAGAGCTGTCTTAGTGATAGCTGATGTAGCAGAGCTGTCTTCGTGATAGCTAATGCAGCAGAGCTCTTAGACAGATATCACTAACTTTATTTTTAACAAAATAAAATAAAAATAGTCCAAAAATTGGTATCACTGTAAGGCTACAAACCCACTTGGCGGGTCTGCAGCGAGCCCCCTTGCTGCATATTTGCAGCGAGACTCGCTGCAGATCCCGGCCCTATACTTTTAATGGCAGACTTTTAATGGCGGGGGGGGGGGGGGGGGGGGCGGCTGGGGCTGCAGGCGGCTGGCTGGAGCATATACTTCACCTGGTCCCCGCTCCGGCTTGCTGAAGACATCGGGATCAGGTGACCGGGATCAGGTGAAGTATCAGCTCCGGCGGCCGGGGGGTTAATGGGGTGGGCTGCAGACAAACTCGCAGCAGGGATGTACATCCCTGCTGCGTGTTTGTCTGCCATTAAAAGTATAGGGCCGGGATCTGCAGCGAGTCTCGCTGCAAATACGCAGCGAGGGGACTCGCTGCAGATCCGGCAAGTGGGTTTGTAGCCTAATAGTGCAGGGGTATTATATTTCTACCACTGTATTTTGTTTTGTTTTTTTATACTTTACTAAGTATCGAATTGGTATTGAGTATCGAAATAAAAAAGTTAGTATCGGTATCGAACTCAAAGTTCTGGTATCATGACATCACTAGCCCCTATCCCCTGTGTGCTGTTTACCCTGTAGGCCCCTCCCCCTGTGTGCGGTGTATCCTGTAGGCCCCTCCCCCTGTGTGCTGTAGGCCCCTATCCCCTGTGTGCTGTATACCCTGTAGGCCCCTATCCCCTGTGTGCTGTATACCCTGTAGGCCCCTATCCCCTGTGTGCTGGATATCCTGTAGGCCCCTCCCCCTGTGTGCTGGATATCCTGTAGGCCCCTCCCCCCTGTGTGCTGGATATCCTGTAGGCCCCTCCCCCCTGTGTGCTGGATATCCTGTAGGCCCCTCCCCCTGTGTGCTGGATATCCTGTAGGCCCCTCCCCCCTGTGTGCTGGATATCCTGTAGGCCCCTCCCCCCTGTGTGCTGGATATCCTGTAGGCCCCTCCCCCTGTGTGCTGGATACCCTGTAGGCCCCTCCCCCTTTGTGCTGGATATCCTGTAGGCCCCTCCCCCTGTGTGCTGTATACCCTGTAGGCCCCTATCCCTGTGTGCTGTGTATCCTGTAGGCCCCTATCCCTGTGTGCTGTATATCCTGTAGGCCCCTATCCCCTGTGTGCTGTGTATCCTGTAGGCCCCTCCCCCTGTGTGCTGGATATCCTGTAGGCCCCTCCCCCTGTGTGCTGGATATCCTGTAGGCCCCTCCCCCTGTGTGCTGGATATCCTGTAGGCCCCTATCCCCTGTGTGCTGGATATCCTGTAGGCCCCTCCCCCATGTGTGCTGGATATCCTGTAGGCCCCTATTCCCTGTGTGCTGGATATCCTGTAGGCCCCTCCCCCTGTGTGCTGGATATCCTGTAGGCCCCTCCCCCCTGTGTGCTGGATATCCTGTAGGCCCCTCCCCCCTGTGTGCTGGATATCCTGTAGGCCCCTATCCCCTGTGTGCTGGATATCCTGTAGGCCCCTATCCCCTGTGTGCTGGATATCCTGTAGGCCCCTATCCCCTGTGTGCTGGATATCCTGTAGGCCCCTCTCCCCTGTGTGCTGGATATCCTGTAGGCCCCTATCCCCTGTGTGCTGGATATCCTGTAGGCCCCTATCCCCTGTGTGCTGGATATCCTGTAGGCCCCTATCCCCTGTGTGCTGGATATCCTGTAGGCCCCTCCCCCCTGTGTGCTGGATATCCTGTAGGCCCCTCCCCCCTGTGTGCTGGATATCCTGTAGGCCCCTCCCCCTGTGTGCTGGATATCCTGTAGGCCCCTCCCCCTGTGTGCTGGATATCCTGTAGGCCCCTCCCCCTGTGTGCTGGATATCCTGTAGGCCCCTCCCCCTGTGTGCTGGATATCCTGTAGGCCCCTCCCCCTGTGTGCTGGATATCCTGTAGGCCCCTCCCCCTGTGTGCTGGATATCCTGTAGGCCCCTATCCCCTGTGTGCTGGATATCCTGTAGGCCCCTATCCCCTGTGTGCTGGATACCCTGTAGGCCCCTATCCCCTGTGTGCTGGATATCCTGTAGGCCCCTCCCCCTGTGTGCTGGATACCCTGTAGGCCCCTATCCCCTGTGTGCTGGATATCCTGTAGGCCCCTATCCCCTGTGTGCTGGATATCCTGTAGGCCCCTCCCCCTGTGTGCTGGATATCCTGTAGGCCCCTATCCCCTGTGTGCTGGATATCCTGTAGGCCCCTCCCCCTGTGTGCTGGATATCCTGTAGGCCCCTCCCCCCTGTGTGCTGTATATCCTGTAGGCCCCTATCCCCTGTGTGCTGGATATCCTGTAGGCCCCTCCCCCTGTGTGCTGGATATCCTGTAGGCCCCTATCCCCTGTGTGCTGTGTATCCTGTAGGCCCCTATCCCCTGTGTGCTGGATATCCTCCGGTGGTGTTGTCGTTGTCCCCTGTGTATGAACACACAATGTGTCTGATGATATGAGGTGACGTCTTCCATAGATATATCCTCCGTGTCGCCGCCCTGTTTCTCCCGTATACTTCAGTACTGTATACTTTTCTCTCCCTCTCAGGAGGACACACGACTGAAGTCCTACGGCTTCTCAGCGCTCTGTCCACATCCTATTATCCCGTACATTACGTTCTTGCTGAGACCGATCGGATGAGTGAAGAGAAGATTCGTACCTTTGAGGCTTCTAAGGATAAGACATCTGCAGACGCCGGGGAATGTCACCAGGTTACAGAAGAAAACCTTTAAGCAACTTTCTACCTAATCTTAATTACAAATGTACCATCTTGTTGTTGCTGTACAGTCTGTGTAACCCCTTCCCACTGCTGCTGTGCTGCCGCCGTACAGTCTGTGTAACCCCTTCCCACTGCTGCTGCCGTACAGTCTGTGTAACCCCTTCCCACTGCTGCTGTGCTGCTGCCGTACAGTCTGTGTAACCCCTTCCCACTGCTGCTGTGCTGCTGCCGTACAGTCTGTGTAACCCCTTCCCACTGCTGCTGTGCTGCCGCCGTACAGTCTGTGTAACCCCTTCACACTGCTGCTGTGCTGCCGCCGTACAGTCTGTGTAACCCCTTCCCACTGCTGCTGCCGTACAGTCTGTGTAACCCCTTCCCACTGCTGCTGTGCTGCCGCCGTACAGTCTGTGTAACCCCTTCACACTGCTGCTGTGCTGCCGCCGTACAGTCTGTGTAACCCCTTCCCACTGCTGCTGCCGTACAGTCTGTGTAACCCCTTCCCACTGCTGCTGTGCTGCCGCCGTACAGTCTGTGTAACCCCTTCCCACTGCTGCTGCCGTACAGTCTGTGTAACCCCTTCCCACTGCTGCTGCCGTACAGTCTGTGTAACCCCTTCCCACTGCTGCTGCCGTACAGTCTGTGTAACCCCTTCCCGCTGCTGCTGTGCTGCTGCCGCTGTACAGTCTGTGTAACCCCTTCCCGCTGCTGCTGTGCTGCTGCCGCTGTACAGTCTGTGTAACCCCTTCCCACTGCTGCTGTGCTGCCGCCGTACAGTCTGTGTAACCCCTTCCCACTGCTGCTGTGCTGCCGCCGTACAGTCTGTGTAACCCCTTCCCGCTGCTGCTGTGCTGCTGCCGTACAGTCTGTGTAACCCCTTCCCGCTGCTGCTGTGCTGCCGCCGTACAGTCTGTGTGACCCCTTCCCACTGCTGCCGCCGTACAGTCTGTGTGACCCCTTCCCACTGCTGCCGCCGTACAGTCTGTGTGACCCCTTCCCACTGCTGCCGCCGTACAGTCTGTGTGACCCCTTCCCACTGCTGCCGCCGTACAGTCTGTGTGACCCCTTCCCACTGCTGCCGCCGTACAGTCTGTGTGACCCCTTCCCACTGCTGCCGCCGTACAGTCTGTGTGACCCCTTCCCACTGCTGCCGCCGTACAGTCTGTGTGACCCCTTCCCACTGCTGCCGCCGTACAGTCTGTGTGACCCCTTCCCACTGCTGCCGCCGTACAGTCTGTGTGACCCCTTCCCACTGCTGCCGCCGTACAGTCTGTGTGACCCCTTCCCACTGCTGCCGCCGTACAGTCTGTGTGACCCCTTCCCACTGCTGCCGCCGTACAGTCTGTGTGACCCCTTCCCACTGCTGCCGCCGTACAGTCTGTGTGACCCCTTCCCACTGCTGCCGCCGTACAGTCTGTGTGACCCCTTCCCACTGCTGCCGCCGTACAGTCTGTGTGACCCCTTCCCACTGCTGCCGCCGTACAGTCTGTGTGACCCCTTCCCACTGCTGCCGCCGTACAGTCTGTGTGACCCCTTCCCACTGCTGCCGCCGTACAGTCTGTGTGACCCCTTCCCACTGCTGCTGTGCTGCCGCCGTACAGTCTGTGTGACCCCTTCCCACTGCTTCCGCCGTACAGTCTGTGTGACCCCTTCCCACTGCTGCCGCCGTACAGTCTGTGTGACCCCTTCCCACTGCTGCCGCCGTACAGTCTGTGTGACCCCTTCCCACTGCTGCCGCCGTACAGTCTGTGTGACCCCTTCCCACTGCTTCCGCCGTACAGTCTGTGTGACCCCTTCCCACTGCTTCCGCCGTACAGTCTGTGTGACCCCTTCCCACTGCTGCCGCCGTACAGTCTGTGTGACCCCTTCCCACTGCTGCCGCCGTACAGTCTGTGTGACCCCTTCCCACTGCTGCCGCCGTACAGTCTGTGTGACCCCTTCCCACTGCTGCCGCCGTACAGTCTGTGTGACCCCTTCCCACTGCTGCCGCCGTACAGTCTGTGTGACCCCTTCCCACTGCTGCCGCCGTACAGTCTGTGTGACCCCTTCCCACTGCTGCCGCCGTACAGTCTGTGTGACCCCTTCCCACTGCTGCCGCCGTACAGTCTGTGTGACCCCTTCCCACTGCTGCCGCCGTACAGTCTGTGTGACCCCTTCCCACTGCTGCCGCCGTACAGTCTGTGTGACCCCTTCCCACTGCTGCCGCCGTACAGTCAGCTGACGCTGCATTAACTGTGTGTGTTCATCATTGTCTGGGGGCCTGACTGCAGTATATAGAAGGGAGGATGGATACGGCCGTGTATCACCAGATACAACAACCTCCTTCCCGCAGTGAGGACGGGTGGTGACCGGGTCTTCCAGCTGACAATGACCCCCGAGCCGTGACAACCTGCACCCCACCACCACCTGGGACAACGAAGGAGGATCCCCCCCCCCCAGCAGGGACAACTTAGAAGGAACAACCCCCTCCCCCCCTGGCCGGGATAACTGAGGAGTGGCTCAGTGACAAACCTTCCATGGCCCTGGAGCGATCTCAGCGACAGCCCCGAAAGCTGTGGAGAAGATGTGTAAGGAGGAGGTGACACAATCCCCGCTGCAGGGGCTGCAAACCTGGTCAGGACCCCCAAGGGTCGGGAGTAAATCGAGGCTCTTTATCATCTGCGGAGACTAGACTGACTGTTGTGTAATCTTCCTGCCACTAGATGGCGATACATTCCAATGTGTCACCTTTGGGGATCTGCAGCACATCGCGCGTCTGACTGTACACCTGCAGGGCCTGAGCGCAGAGCAAGGAGGCACTGCCAGGACGCTATGGTATATGTCACCATCACATTGGAACAGGAAGCCGAACCCCATGTGATTGTCTACTCCACAATCCGCAGCATCGCAGGATATTGCTCTCTGCCTCCCGCTCCCCCCTTCCCCACCGCCAATCTCCTCCCAAACTACAACCATCCTCAGCCTCCCCCCCCCCCCGCCATACTCTCCCATCACAGCCTACCCCCGCCATACTCTCCCATCACAGCGCCCCCCCCCCCGCCATACTCTCCCATCACAGCGCCCCCCCCCCGCCATACTCTCCCATCGCAGCCTACCCCCGCCATACTCTCCCATCACAGCCTACCCCCGCCATACTCTCCCATCACAGCCTACCCCCGCCATACTCTCCCATCACAGCCTACCCCCCCCATACTCTCCCATCACAGCCTACCCCCGCCATACTCTCCCATCACAGCGCCCCCCCCGCCATACTCTCCTATCATAGTGCTCGCTCTGTGTGCATAACGTCCGCTCTCTCCACTCGCTCTGTGTGCATAACGTCCGCTCTCTCCACTCGCTCTGTGTGCATAACGTCCGCTCTCTCCACTCGCTCTGTGTGAATAACGTCCGCTCTCTTCCCCTCTCTTGCAGTACACCATCCAGCGTATCCCCCGCAGCAGAGAAGTCCGCCAGTCCTGGAGCTCCTCCCTCCTCTCCACCCTCCGCTCCTGCGCCTATTCCCTCCCAGTAACGTATCGGCTGATGCCTGACGTGGTACGTAGCTCGGATACCTGATGTGGTTATGTGGGTTAAGGCTGCTGCTCATCCCCATCCACAGGGCCGCCCCATAGTGATTGGATACATTGGTGATACACTCCTCCCTGTAGGTGCAGTGAGAAGATAGTTGGGGGAGGGGGCGATGCTGAGATACATGCAGGGGGGGGTCCCTCTCCTGTGTATGGTGGGGGGGGGGGGGTTTGGGGTTGATGCTGAGATACATGCGGGGGGTCGGGGTCCCTTTCCTGTGTATGGTGGGGCGGGGGAGGGGGTGATGCTGAGATACATGGTGTGGGGTGGTGCTGAGATGCGGGGGGTTGGGGTCACTCTCCTGTGTATGGTGGGGAGGGGGCGATGCTGAGATACATGCGGGGGTCGGGGTCCCTCTCCGGTGTATGGTGGGGAGGGGGCGATGCTGAGATACATGCGGGGGGTTGGGGTCCCTCTCCTGTGTATGGTGGGGAGGGGGCGATGCTGAGATACATGCGGGGGGTCGGGGTCCCTCTCCTGTGTATGGTGGGGAGGGGGAGGGGGCGATGCTGAGATACAGGCGGGGGGTCGGGGTCCCTCTCCTGTGTATGGTGGGGAGGGGGAGGGGGCGATGCTGAGATACATGCGGGGGGTCGGGGTCCCTCTCCTGTGTATGGTGGGGAGGGGGCGATGCTGAGATACATGCGGGGGTCGGGGTCCCTCTCCGGTGTATGGTGGGGAGGGGGCGATGCTGAGATACATGCGGGGGGTCGGGGTCCCTCTCCGGTGTATGGTGGGGAGGGGGAGGGGGCGATGCTGAGATACATGCGGGGGTCGGGGTCCCTCTCCGGTGTATGGTGGGGAGGGGGCGATGCTGAGATACATGCGGGGGTCGGGGTCCCTCTCCGGTGTATGGTGGGGAGGGGGCGATGCTGAGATACATGCGGGGGGTCGGGGTCCCTCTCCGGTGTATGGTGGGGAGGGGGCGATGCTGAGATACATGCGGGGGTCGGGGTCCCTCTCCTGTGTATGGTGGGGAGGGGGAGGGGGCGATGCTGAGATACATGCTGGGGGTCGGGGTCCCTCTCCTGTGTATGGTGGGGAGGGGGAGGGGGCGATGCTGAGATACATGCGGGGGGGTCGGGGTCCCTCTCCTGTGTATGGTGGGGAGGGGGCGATGCTGAGATACATGCGGGGGGTCGGGGTCCCTCTCCTGTGTATGGTGGGGAGGGGGCGATGCTGAGATACATGCGGGGGGTCGGGGTCCCTCTCCGGTGTATGGTGGGGAGGGGGAGGGGGCGATGCTGAGATACATGCGGGGGTCGGGGTCCCTCTCCGGTGTATGGTGGGGAGGGGGCGATGCTGAGATACCTGCGGGGGTCGGGGTCCCTCTCCGGTGTTTGGTGGGGAGGGGGCGATGCTGAGATACATGCGGGGGGTCGGGGTCCCTCTCCGGGGTATGGTGGGGAGGGGGGCGATGCTGAGATACATGCGGGGGTCGGGGTCCCTCTCCTGTGTATGGTGGGGAGGGGGAGGGGGCGATGCTGAGATACATGCTGGGGGTCGGGGTCCCTCTCCTGTGTATGGTGGGGAGGGGGCGGGGGCGATGCTGAGATACATGCGGGGGGTCGGGGTCCCTCTCCTGTGTATGGTGGGGAGGGGGAGGGGGCGATGCTGAGATACATGCGGGGGGTCGGGGTCCCTCTCCTGTGTATGGTGGGGAGGGGGAGGGGGCGATGCTGAGATACATGCGGGGGGTCGGGGTCCCTCTCCTGTGTATGGTGGGGAGGGGGCGATGCTGAGATACATGCGGGGGGTCGGGGTCCCTCTCCTGTGTATGGTGGGGAGGGGGAGGGGGCGATGCTGAGATACATGCGGGGGGTCGGGGTCCCTCTCCTGTGTATGGTGGGGAGGGGGAGGGGGCGATGCTGAGATACATGCGGGGGGTCGGGGTCCCTCTCCTGTGTATGGTGGGGAGGGGGCGATGCTGAGATACATGCGGGGGTCGGGGTCCCTCTCCGGTGTATGGTGGGGAGGGGGCGATGCTGAGATACATGCGGGGGGTCGGGGTCCCTCTCCGGTGTGTGGATCCCTTGTTGCGGCAGCTGCTGTGGGGATAATGGCGGCCTGTTCTCGGCGGTGACCTCCGACCCCCGGTGACATTTGGCGATCAGCGTCTCTTCTCTTCCCAGAATCCTCAGGTTCCAGTTTCTTGCAGTTTTTTTCTCTTCCACATTGTGACCTTGTGCAGTTTCCCATCGCGCCCCCCCCCCCTCTACCTGCCAGGACAATGGGGGGGGGGGGTCCTCAGTGTGCACATGGACTACTCCCCCAGCAGGCTCCGCTCTCGGGCTATGATGGGAGGTGGTGTTGGGGGACACTGATAGATCCCCGCAGTGCAGCGTATAGCCGCCCCCCCACACACACACAGTGCAGCGTATAGCCGCCCCTCCCCCCCACACACAGTGCAGCGTATAGCCGCCCCCCCCCCCACACACACAGTGCAGCGTATAGCCGCCCCCCTCCCCCCCACACACAGTGCAGCGTATAGCCGCCCCCCTCCCCCACACACACAGTGCAGCGTATAGCCGCCCCCCTCCCCCACACACACAGTGCAGCGTATAGCCGCCCCCCCCCCCACACACACAGTGCAGCGTATAGCCGCCTCCCCCCCCACACACACAGTGCAGCGTATAGCCGCCCCCCCCCCCACACACACAGTGCAGCGTATAGCCGCCCCCCTCCCCCCCACACACAGTGCAGCGTATAGCCGCCTCCCCCCCCACACACACAGTGCAGCGTATAGCCGCCCCCCTCCCCCACACACACAGTGCAGCGTATAGCCGCCCCCCCACACACACAGTGCAGCGTATAGCCGCCCCCCCCACACACACAGTGCAGCGTATCGCCGCCCCCCCCCACACACACAGTGCAGCGTATAGCCGCCCCCCCCCACACAGTGCAGCGTATAGCCGCCCCCCCCCCCACACAGTGCAGCGTATAGCCGCCCCCCCCCCACACACAGTGCAGCGTATAGCCGCCCCCCCCACACACACAGTGCAGCGTATAGCCGCCCCCCCCACACACACACAGTGCAGCGTATAGCCGCCCCCCCCCCCACACACACAGTGCAGCGTATAGCCGCCCCCCACACACACACACAGTGCAGCGTATAGCCGCCCCCCCCACACACACACAGTGCAGCGTATAGCCGCCCCCCCCCCACACACACAGTGCAGCATATAGCCGCCCCCCCCACACAGTGCAGCGTATAGCCGCCCCCCCCCACACAGTGCAGCGTATAGCCGCCCCCCCCCCCCCCCACACACAGTGCTGCGTATAGCCGCCCCCCCCCCACACAGTGCAGCGTATAGCCGCCCCCCCCCCCACACACACAGTGCAGCGTATAGCCGCCCCCCCCACACACAGTGCAGCGTATAGCCGCCCCCCCCCCCCACACAGTGCAGCGTATAGCCGCCCCCCCCCCACACAGTGCAGCGTATAGCCGCCCCCCCCCCCACACAGTGCAGCGTATAGCCGCCCCCCCCCCCCACACAGTGCAGCGTATAGCCGCCCCCCCCCCACACAGCGCAGCGTATAGCCGCCCCCCCCCCACACACACAGTGCAGCGTATAGCCGCCCCCCCCCCACACACACAGTGCAGCGTATAGCCGCCCCCCCCCACACAGTGCAGCGTATAGCCGCCCCCCCACACACACAGTGCAGCGTATAGCCGCCCCCCCCCACACACACAGTGCAGCGTATAGCCGCCCCCCTCCCCCACACACACAGTGCAGCGTATAGCCGCCCCCCCCCCACACACACACAGTGCCGCGTTTAGCCGCCCCCCCCCCCACACACACAGTGCAGCGTATAGCCGCCCCCCCCCCCCACACACACAGTGCAGCGTATAGCCGCCCCCCTCCCCCACACACACAGTGCAGCGTATAGCCGCCCCCCCCCCACACACACATAGTGCAGCGTATAGCCGCCCCCCCCCCACACACACAGTGCAGCGTATAGCCGCCCCCCCCCACACACACACAAAGGCCGATATAAGATTTGAACTGGCGTATCCTGAGTGTAGCTGAGGTGACTTTACCGCCGTTCCCCTTTCCTCCCTGGTTGTGCCATCTCCTAGTAGGGGCCTGATCTTTAGCAGAATAATACTTGCCGCCATCTCATCGCTCTCTAGGAGAGTGCCGCTGTCATTTGTGCAAGGTGAGTAGTGAGATCTCTGAGCACCTGGGACGGCAGCGGCTGTGATAGTGTGGCCTCTCCGCGCTGTATGTGATGGTGTGGCCTCTCCGGACCCCGCGGCCCATCTCCGCACTGTATGTGATGGTGTGGCCTCTCCGGACCCGGCGGCCCATCTCCGCGCTGTATGTGATGGTGTGGCCTCTCCGGACCCGGCGGCCCATCTCCGCGCTGTATGTGATGGGTGTGGCCTCTCAGGACCTGGCGGCCCATCTCCGCGCTGTATGTGATGGTGTGGCCTCTCCGGACCTGGCGGCCCATCTCTGTACAGTATGCGATGGTGTGGCCTCTCCGCGCTGTATGTGATGGTGTGGCCTCTCCGCGCTGTATGTGATGTGTGGCCTCTCCGCGCTGTATGTGATGGTGTGGCCTCTCAGGACCCGGCGGCCCATCTCTGCACCGTATGTGATTGTGTGGCCTCTCTCCGGACCCGGCGGCCCATCTCCGCACTGTATGTGATGGTGTGGCCTCTCCGCACCCGGCGGCCCATCTCCGCACTGTATGTGATGGTGTGGCCTCTCCGCACACGGCGGCCCATCTCCGCACTGTATGTGATGGTGTGGCCTCTCAGGCCCCCGCGGCCCATCTCCGCACTGTATGTGATGGTGTGGCCTCTACGGACCCGGCGGCCCATCTCCGCACCGTATGTGATTGTGTGGCCTCTCCGCACTGTATGTGATGGTGTGGCCTCTCCGGACCCGGCAGCCCATCTCCGCACTGTATGTGATGGTGTGGCCTCTCCGCACCCGGCGGCCCATCTCCGCACTGTATGTGATGGTGTGGCCTCTCAGGCCCCCGCGGCCCATCTCCGCGCTGTATGTGATGGTGTGGCCTCTCCGGACCCGGCGGCCCATCTCCGCACTGTATGTGATGGTGTGGCCTCTCCGGACCCGGCGGCCCATCTCCGCACTGTATGTGATGGTGTGGCCTCTCCGCGCTGTATGTGATGGTGTGGCCTCTCCGCGCTGTATGTGATGGTGTGGCCTCTCCGCGCTGTATGTGATGGTGTGGCCTCTCCGGACCCGGCTGCCCATCTCCGCACTGTATGTGATGGTGTGGCCTCTCAGGCCCCCGCGGCCCATCTCCGCACTGTATGTGATGGTGTGGCCTCTCCGCACCCGGCGGCCCATCTCCGCACTGTATGTGATGGTGTGGCCTCTCAGGCCCCCGCGGCCCATCTCTGTACAGTATGTGATGGTGTGGCCTCTCCGCACTGTATGTGATGGTGTGGCCTCTCCGCACCCGGCGGCCCATCTCCGCACTGTATGTGATGGTGTGGCCTCTCAGGCCCCCGCGGCCCATCTCCGCACTGTATGTGATGGTGTGGCCTCTCCGCACTGTATGTGATGGTGTGGCCTCTCCGCACTGTATGTGATGGTGTGGCCTCTCAGGCCCCCGCGGCCCATCTCCGCACTGTATGTGATGGTGTGGCCTCTCAGGACCTGGCGGCCCATCTCCGCACTGTATGTGATGGTGTGGCCTCTCCGGACCTGGCGGCCCATCTCCGCACTGTATGTGATGGTGTGGCCTCTCCGGACCTGGCGGCCCATCTCCGCACTGTATGTGATGGTGTGGCCTCTCAGGACCTGGCGGCCCATCTCCGCACTGTATGTGATGGTGTGGCCTCTCAGGACCTGGCGGCCCATCTCCGCACTGTATGTGATGGTGTGGCCTCTCCGGACCTGGCGGCCCATCTCCGCACTGTATGTTCAGCAGGACAGACTCTGGCTCTATCATAGGGCCCCTATAGACACACTGGCCGTGATGTGGGACACTGGCGGGTGGCGTCACTAATTAGGGCGGGAACATAACGTGACTGTGATTATGGGTGACGGATGGATATAGGACTTGTTATCCGTCCCTCATTACAATGTTTGTGACTTGTGTTTCTCTTGCAGATTTTATGTAACGGGCCTGGCACCTGCATCCCCATCTGCTTCTCCGCCATTCTTCTTGGCATCTTGGGCATTAAGAAAATCCTCATCATCTACGTGGAAAGTATTTGTCGCGTAGAATCCTTGTCGTTGTCGGGAAAGATCCTCTACTATGTAGCTGACCACTTCATCGTCCAGTGGCCTCTTCTAAAGGACAAGTATCCAAACTCTGTATACCTGGGCAGGATTGTATGACGACTGTGACTGGTCTATGTCATGGTCCTGTACGAGGATCGGCCCCCAGCTAAGCAGCTATCCGATGTGGAGGTCCTGGCCTGTATCTATAACTTGTAATAAGCCCAGTAACTAGGAGTAGCCACTACCCTCTGCCCTAGATGGCTGCCTTGTATTGGGGTAGCGGTGGTCCCATCATGGATACAGTCACCCCCATCATCCTGTGTTTCCTATGTCAGTAGTAGATGTAACGTATAGATGTCAGACGTTGACGCTATGGATCTGATCTGTACATTGCTATGTTGGTGCTGGGTGTGGATGTAAGGGACGGTGTGAGGTGTCACCTCCTTGTCAGACATGTTGTGATTGTACTGGACCAGACGTGGGTGACTGCGCGATACTACACTGGTTTCATCCTAGATCAGTACTCAGCCAGGGGTCATAGCCATAATACCGCCACTAACTGCACCACTATTCTGTCCGCCTCAGGCAGGGGCCCCCATTGTCTCTTCACAGGGGCCCCTCTCCTTTCCGGGATCTTATAATGTAATAAAGGGACTGTTCATCCTGTCCTATCTCATACATTGTGCCCTGATCCAGAGAGATCCTCCAGAGATCTGGGATAGTTCACCCCCTTCCTGGTACGGACTATGGCCGGTGTGGGGGTCAGCCGTGGTGCAGGATGATTGGCTCCACAGCATCATAGCCGTATGTGACAGTGAGCGGCCTGTGTCCGTGTATAAGAGACGCTCTGTTACAGGGAGAGCCGATTATTACGGTAATTGTAGGGGGGATTATAGCCTCTTCTGGTGATCGTCTGATTATCTATTTGTGGGAAAACATCAGGGCAGGCGATGTGTAGAGTATAACCCCGTCGTGTGTACTGCCGCTACCGTGTGTGGCCCCCGTCATGTGTACTGCCGCTACCGTGTGTGGCCCCTGTCGTGTGTACTGCCGCTACCGTGTGTGGCCCCCGTCATTTATTTCAAATGTATTAAACTAGGAAACCTGAAATTTCCTCTGGTGCTCGGTATTCAGACCCCACGCTCAGTAGTGAGTAGAAGCCCCCTCCTTCTCTCCCTAGTGCCCCTTCCTCCTCCCTGGTGCTCGGCGGTGAGTAGAAGCCTCCTCCTTCTCCCTGGTGCCCCTTCCTCCTCCCTGGTGCTCGGCGGTGAGTAGAAGCCTCCTCCTTCTCCCTGGTGCCCCTTCCTCCTCCCTGGTGCTCGGCGGTGAGTAGAAGCTTCCTCCTTCTCCCTGGTGCCCCTTCCTCCTCCCTGGTGCTCGGCGGTGAGTAGAAGCCTCCTCCTTCTCCCTGGTGCCCCTTCCTCCTCCCTGGTGCTCGGCGGTGAGTAGAAGCTTCCTCCTTCTCCCTGGTGCTCGGCGGTAAGTAGAAGCTTCCTCCTTCTCCCTGGTGCCCCTTCCTCCTCCCTGGTGCTCGGCGGTGAGTAGAAGCCTCCTCCTTCTCCCTGGTGCCCCTTCCTCCTCCCTGGTGCTCGGCGGTTAGTAGAAGCTTCCTCCTTCTCCCTGGTGCCCCTTCCTCCTCCCTGGTGCTCGGCGGTGAGTAGAAGCCTCCTCCTTCTCCCTGGTGCCCCTTCCTCCTCCCTGGTGCTCGGCGGTGAGTAGAAGCTTCCTCCTTCTCCCTGGTGCCCCTTCCTCCTCCCTGGTGCTCGGCGGTGAGTAGAAGCCCCCTCCTTCTCCCTGGTGCCCCTTCCTCCTCCCTGGTGCCCGGCGGTGAGTAGGTGCCCCTTCCTTCTCCCTGGTGCCCGGCGGTGAGTAGAAGCCCCCTCGTTCTCCCTGGTGCCCCTTCCTCCTCCCTGGTGCCCGGCGGTGAGTAGAAGCCCCCTCCTCCTCCTTGTGCTTGGCGGTGAGTAGTAGGGGCTATGCGGTTTATGTCGTAGATATGACTATACCATCAGCCAAGCAAGATAGTAAGATTCCATTAGACAGCAGATTGCAGCTACTCCACTTACACACTAGGGACTATTACTCCACTCTGCTGGTGGGGGATTAGTGTGCTTTTAAAGTTGCACAACACATATAGATACCTATTTTTACTAGTGAGCCATTATATTTACATTTTACTAGTATAGAAAGTTGAAGAGGGTGAGATTTGGGTTTAGGGCCGTTTCTGGTTTGTTTGGTGGTTTCTACCACCCTGTCAACTTCCTTAGTTAGGCACTTTGTTTTTGTGTTTAGAATTTGCCCTTACACTCAACTATACACACTGCTGCTATAATGTGCCTGCACTCACACTCAGCTATACACACTGCTGCTATGTGCCTGCACTCACACTCAGCTATACACACTGCTGCTATAATGTGCCTGCACTCACACTCAGCTATACACACTGCTGCTATAATGTGCCTGCACTTACTCACTGCTATAGTGTAACAGTCATGGCCAAAAGTTTTGAGAATGATACAAATATTAATTTTTACAAAGTCCACTGCTTCAGTTTTTAAAATGGCAATTTGCATATAGTCCAGAATGTTATACAGAGGGATCAGCTTAACAGCAATTACTTGCACAGTCAATATTTGCCTAGAAAATGAACTTATTCCCCCAAAACACATTTCACCATCATTGCAGCCCGGCCTTACAAGGAGCAGCTAACATTGTTTCAGTGATTGCTCCATTAACACAGTTGTGGGTGTTGGTGAGGACAGGGCTGGAGATCAATCTGTCATGATTAAGTAAGAATGACACCACTGGACACTTTAAAAGGAGGCTGGTGCTTGGCATCATTGTTTCTCTTCTGTTACCATGGTTATCGCTAAAGAAACATGTGTAATCATCATTGCACTGCACAAAAATGCCCGAATAGGGAAAAGTATCGCAGCTAGAAAGATTGCCCCTCAGTCACCAATCCATCGCATCATCAAGAACTTCAAGGAGAGAGGTTCCATTGTTGGCATAAAAGGCTCCAGGGCGCCCAAGAAAGACCAGCAAGCGCCAGGACCGTCTCTTAAAAGTGTGGTCAGCTGCGGGATAGGGCTACTAGCAGTGCAGAGCTTACTCAGGAATGGCAGCACTGGGGGACTGCTGAGGACTGGGGGGAAGGTACAGGGAGTGGACTGCTGAGGACTGGGGGAAAGGTCCAGGGAGTGGACTGCTGGAACTGGGGGAAAGGTCCAGGGAGGGGACGGCTGAGGACTGGGGGAAAGGTCCAGGGAGCGGACTGCTGAGGACTGGGGGAAAGGTCCAGGGAGCGGACTGCTGAGGACTGGGGGAAAGGTCCAGGGAGCGGACTGCTGAGGACTGGGGGAAAGGTCCAGGGAGCGGACTGCTGAGGACTGGGGGAAAGGTCCAGGGAGCGGACTGCTGAGGACTGGGGGAAAGGTCCAGGGAGCGGACTGCTGAGGACTGGGGGAAAGGTCCAGGGAGCGGACTGCTGAGGACTGGGGGAAAGGTCCAGGGAGCGGACTGCTGAGGACTGGGGGAAAGGTCCAGGGAGCGGACTGCTGAGGACTGGGGGAAAGGTCCAGGGAGCGGACTGCTGAGGACTGGGGGAAAGTCATTGTCTCTGATGAATCCCCTTTTCGATTGTTTGGGACATCTGGGAAACAGCTTATTGGGAGAAGACGAGGTGAGCGCTACCACCAGTCTTGTCTCATGCCGACTGTAACCGGCATCCTGAAACCATTCATGTGTGGGGGTGCTTCTCAGCCAAGGGAATCGGCTCTCTCACAGTCTTGCCTATAAACATGAATGGTAACAGAACGTCCTCCAAGAGCAACTTCACCCAACCGTCCAAGAGCAGTTTGGCCACCAACAATGCCTTTCCCAGCATGATGGAGCACCTTGCCATAAAGCAAAGGTGATAACTAAATGGCTCAGGGAACAAAACATAGAGGATTTGGGTCCATGGCCTGGAAACTCCCCAGATCTTAATCTCATTGAGAACTTGTGGTCAATCATCAAGAGACGGGTGGACAAACAAAAACCAACAAGTTCTGACAAAATGCAAGGATTGATTGTACAAGAATGGACGGCTATCAGTCAGGATTTGGTCCAGAAGTTGTGTGAGAGCAGCCGGGGAGAATTGCAGAGGTCCTGAAGAAGAAGCCGCAACACTGCAAATATTATAGACTTGCTGCAGTCACTCATCTATCTGTCAGTATAAGCTTCTGTTACTCAGAATATGATTGCATATATATTTCTGTATGTGATAAAAACATCTGACAAACACACAGATAAACCTGAGGGCAGCAGATCATGTATAGCACCTAGGGCCCATTTACACAGAAAGATTATCTGCCAAAGATTTGAAGCCAAAGCCAGGAATAGATTTGAAAAGAGGAGGAATCTCAGGCTTTCCTTTATGACCTGTTCCCTGTTTATAGTCTGTTCCTGGCTTTGGCTTCAAATCTTTGGCAGATAATCTTTCTGTGTAAATGGACCATTATACTCCGCCATTCATACTGCCATATAGAAAAGTTTCTGTCACTGTCCTCCTGCACAGCTCTGTGATTCTCACTCCCTGATTGGTCCATGCTGAACAAACCCCTCCCCCATTTCTCTTATGTGACCACTCAGACCTCTGACAGCAGCCCTGCTTCTCTATTCTTGCCTGTTGTACTACACTACTGCATTATGGGGCTCTGCAGCTCCATCCTGTACTAACAAGCTGCTGCTGCTGTGTTAACAGGGTTATGCAGTTACTATACATTATACACCACATGCTGCTATACTGTACAGTAACTTATATATCACATATCCAGCTGCTGTGTTATCAGGGTTATACAGTTACTATACATTATACACCACATGCTGCTATACTGTACAGTAACTTATATATCACATATCCAGCTGCTGTGTTAACAGGGTTATGCAGTTACTATACATTATACACCACATGCTGCTATACTGTACAGTAACTTATATATCACATATCCAGCTGCTGCTGTGTTATCAGGGTTATACAGTTACTATACATTATATACCACATGCTGCTATACTGTACAGTAACTTATATATCACATATCCAGCTGCTGCTGTGTTATCAGGGTTATACAGTTACTATACATTATATACCACATGCTGCTATACTGTACAGTAACTTATATATCACATATCCAGCTGCAGTGTTATCAGGGTTATACAGTTACTATACATTATACACCACATGCTGCTATACTGTACAGTAACTTATATATCACATATCCAGCTGCTGTGTTATCAGGGTTATACAGTTACTATACATTATACACCACATGCTGCTATACTGTACAGTAACTTATATATCACATATCCAGCTGCTGCTGTGTTATCAGGGTTATACAGTTACTATACATTATATACCACATGCTGCTATACTGTACAGTAACTTATATATCACATATCCAGCTGCTGTGTTATCAGGGTTATACAGTTACTATACATTATATACCACATGCTGCTATACTGTACAGTAACTTATATATCACATATCCAGCTGCAGTGTTATCAGGGTTATACAGTTACTATACATTATATACCACATGCTGATACTATACTGTACAGTAACTTATATATCACATATCCAGCTGCTGCTGTGTTATCAGGGTTATACAGTTACTATACATTATATACCACATGCTGCTACACTGTACAGTAACTTATATATCACATATCCAGCTGCAGTATTATCAGGGATATACAGTTACTATACATTATATACCATATGCTGCTATACTGTACAGTAACTTATATATCACATATCCAGCTGCTATGTTATCAGGGTTATACAGTTACTATACATTATATACCACATGCTGATTGTTATACTGTACAGTAACTTATATATCACATATCCAGCTGCAGTGTTATCAGGGATATACAGTTACTATACATTATATACCATATGCTGCTATACTGTACAGTAACTTATATATCACATATCCAGCTGCTGTGTTATCAGGGTTATACAGTTACTATACATTATACACCACATGCTGATATACTGTACAGTAACTTATATATCACATATCCAGCTGCTGTGTTATCAGGGTTATACAGTTACTATACATTATATACCACATGCTGCTATACTGTACAGTAACTTATATATCACATATCCAGCTGCTGCTGTGTTATCAGGGTTATACAGTTACTGTACATTATACACCACATGCTGATTGCTATACTGTACAGTAACTTATATATCACATATCCAGCTGCTGTGGTATCAGGGTTATACAGTTACTATACATTATATACCACATGCTGATTGCTATACTGTACAGTAACTTATATATCACATACCCAGCTAATGCTGTGTTATCAGGGTTATACAGTTACTATACATTATATACCACATGCTGCTATACTGTACAGTAACTTATATATCACATATCCAGCTGCTGTGTTATCAGGGTTATACAGTTACTATACATTATATACCACATGCTGATTGCTATACTGTACAGTAACTTATATATCACATATCCAGCTGCTGTGTTATCAGGGTTATAGAGTTACTATACATTATACACCACATGCTGCTATACTGTACAGTAACTTATATATCACATATCCAGCTGCTGCTGTGTTATCAGGGTTATACAGTTACTATACATCATACACCACATGCTGCTATACTGTACAGTAACTTATATATCACATATCCAGCTGCTGTGTTATCAGGGTTATATAGTTACTATACATTATACACCACATGCTGCTATACTGTACAGTAACTTATATATCACATATCCAGCTGCTGTGTTATCAGGGTTATACAGTTACTATACATTATATACCACATGCTGCTATACTGTACAGTAACTTATATATCACATATCCAGCTGCTGCAGTGTTATCAGGGTTATACAGTTACTATACATTATACACCACATGCTGCTATACTGTACAGTAACTTATATATCACATATCCAGCTGCAGTGTTATCAGGGTTATACAGTTACTATACACTATATACCACATGCTGATTACTATACTGTACAGTAACTTATATATCACATATCCAGCTGCTGTGTTATCAGGGTTATACAGTTACTATACATTATATACCACATGCTGCTATACTGTACAGTAACTTATATATCACATATCCAGCTGCTGTAATATCAGGGTTATACAGTTACTATACATTATATACCACATACAGCTATACTGTACAGTAACTTATATATCACATATCCAGCTGCAGTGTTATCAGGGTTATACAGTTACTATACACTATATACCACATGCTGATTACTATACTGTACAGTAACTTATATATCACATATCCAGCTGCAGTGTTATCAGGGTTATACAGTTACTATACATTATACACCACATGCTGCTATACTGTACAGTAACTTATATATCACATATCCAGCTGCTGCTGTGTTATCAGGGTTATACAGTTACTATACATTATACACCACATGCTGATATACTGTACAGTAACTTATATATCACATATCCAGCTGCTGTGTTATCAGGGTTATACAGTTACTATACATTATATACCACATGCTGCTATACTGTACAGTAACTTATATATCACATATCCAGCTGCTGCTGTGTTATCAGGGTTATACAGTTACTGTACATTATACACCACATGCTGATTGCTATACTGTACAGTAACTTATATATCACATATCCAGCTGCTGTGGTATCAGGGTTATACAGTTACTATACATTATATACCACATGCTGATTGCTATACTGTACAGTAACTTATATATCACATACCCAGCTAATGCTGTGTTATCAGGGTTATACAGTTACTATACATTATATACCACATGCTGCTATACTGTACAGTAACTTATATATCACATATCCAGCTGCTGTGTTATCAGGGTTATACAGTTACTATACATTATATACCACATGCTGATTGCTATACTGTACAGTAACTTATATATCACATATCCAGCTGCTGTGTTATCAGGGTTATAGAGTTACTATACATTATACACCACATGCTGCTATACTGTACAGTAACTTATATATCACATATCCAGCTGCTGCTGTGTTATCAGGGTTATACAGTTACTATACATCATACACCACATGCTGCTATACTGTACAGTAACTTATATATCACATATCCAGCTGCTGTGTTATCAGGGTTATACAGTTACTATACATTATACACCACATGCTGCTATACTGTACAGTAACTATACATTATACACCACATGCTGATACTATACTGTACAGTAACTTATATATCACATATCCAGCTGCTGTGTTATCAGGGTTATACAGTTACTATACATTATATACCACATGCTGCTATACTGTACAGTAACTTATATATCACATATCCAGCTGCTGATGTTATCAGGGTTATACAGTTACTATACATTATAAACCACATGCTGCTATACTGTACAGTAACTTATATATCACATATCCAGCTGCTGTGTTATCAGGGTTATACAGTTACTATACATTATACACCACATGCTGCTATACTGTACAGTAACTTATATATCACATATCCAGCTGCTGTGTTATCAGGGTTATACAGTTACTATAAATTATACACCACATGCTGATTGCTATACTGTACAGTAACTTATATATCACATATCCAGCTGCTGCTGTGTTATCAGGGTTATACAGTTACTATACATTATATACCACATGCTGCTATACTGTACAGTAACTTATATATCACATATCCAGCTGCTGTGTTATCAGGGTTGTACAGTTACTATACATTATATACCACATGCTGCTATACTGTACAGTAACTTATATATCACATATCCAGCTGCTGTGTTATCAGGGTTATACAGTTACTATACATTATACACCACATGCTGCTATACTGTACAGTAACATATATCACATATCCAGCTGCTGCTGTGTTATCAGGGTTATACAGTTACTATACATTATACACCACATGCTGCTATACTGTACAGTAACTTATATATCACATATCCAGCTGCTGTGTTATCAGGGTTATACAGTTACTATACATTATACACCACATGCTGCTATACTGTACAGTAACTTATATATCACACATCCAGCTGCTGTGTTATCAGGGTTATACAGTTACTATACATTATACACCACATGCTGCTATACTGTACAGTAACTTATATATCACATATCCAGCTGCTGCTGTGTTATCAGGGTTATACAGTTACTATACATTATACACCACATGCTGCTATACTGTACAGTAACTTATATATCACATATCCAGCTGCTGTGTTATCAGGGTTATACAGTTACTATACATTATACACCGCATGCTGCTATACTGTACAGTAACTTATATATCACATATCCAGCTGCTGTGTTATCAGGGTTATACAGTTACTATACATTATACACCACATGCTGCTATACTGTACAGTAACATATATCACATATCCAGCTGCTGTGTTATCAGGGTTATGCAGTTACTATACATTATACACCACATGCTGCTATACTGTACAGTAACTTATATATCACATATCCAGCTGCTGTGTTATCAGGGTTATACAGTTACTATACATTATATACCACATGCTGCTATACTGTACAGTAACATATATATCACATATCCAGCTGCTGTGTTATCAGGGTTATACAGTTACTATACATTATATACCACATGCTGCTATACTGTACAGTAACTTATATATCACATATCCAGCTGCTGTGTTATCAGGGTTATACAGTTACTATACATTATACACCACATGCTGCTATACTGTACAGTAACATATATCACATATCCAGCTGCTGTGTTATCAGGGTTATGCAGTTACTATACATTATACACCACATGCTGCTATACTGTACAGTAACTTATATATCACATATCCAGCTGCTGTGTTATCTGGGTTATACAGTTACTATACATTATACACCACATGCTGCTATACTGTACAGTAACTTATATATCACATATCCAGCTGCTGTGTTATCAGGGTTATACAGTTACTATACATTATATACCACATGCTGCTATACTGTACAGTAACATATATATCACATATCCAGCTGCTGTGTTATCAGGGTTATACAGTTACTATACATTATATACCACAGGCTGCTATACTGTACAGTAACTTATATATCACATATCCAGCTGCTGTGTTATCAGGGTTATACAGTTACTATACATTATATACCACATGCTGCTACACTGTACAGTAACATATATCACATATCCAGCTGCTGTGTTATCAGGGTTATACAGTTACTATACATTATACACCACATGCTGCTATACTGTACAGTAACTTATATATCACATATCCAGCTGCTGTGTTATCAGGGTTATACAGTTACTATACATTATATACCACATGCTGCTATACTGTACAGTAACTTATATATCACATATCCAGCTGCTGTGTTATCAGGGTTATACAGTTACTATACATTATACACCACATGCTGCTATACTGTACAGTAACTTATATATCACATATCCAGCTGCTGTGTTATCAGGGTTATACAGTTACTATACACTATACACCACATGCTGCTATACTGTACAGTAACTTATATATCACATATCCAGCTGCTGCTGTGTTATCAGGGTTATACAGTTACTATACATTATACACCACATGCTGATATACTGTACAGTAACTTATATATCACATATCCAGCTGCTGTGTTATCAGGGTTATACAGTTACTATACATTATACACCACATGCTGATTGCTATACTGTACAGTAACTTATAATATCACATATCCAGCTGCTGTGTTATCAGGGTTATACAGTTACTATACATTATATACCACATGCTGCTATACTGTACAGTAACTTATATATCACATATCCAGCTGCTGCTGTGTTATCAGGGTTATACAGTTACTATACATTATACACCACATGCTGCTATACTGTACAGTAACTTATATATCACATATCCAGCTGCTGCAGTGTTATCAGGGTTATACAGTTACTATACATTATACACCACATGCTGCTATACTGTACAGTAACTTATATATCACATATCCAGCTGCTGTGTTATCAGGGTTATACAGTTACTATACATTATATACCACATGCTGCTATACTGTACAGTAACTTATATATCACATACCCAGCTGCTGTGTTATCAGGGTTATACAGTTACTATACATTATATACCACATGCTGATTGCTATACTGTACAGTAACTTATATATCACATATCCAGCTGCTGTGTTATCAGGGTTATACAGTTACTATACATTATACACCACATGCTGCTATACTGTACAGTAACTTATATATCACATATCCAGCTGTTGCAGTGTTATCAGGGTTATACAGTTACTATACATTATACACCACATGCTGCTATACTGTACAGTAACTTATATATCACATATCCAGCTGCTGCTGTGTTATCAGGGTTATACAGTTACTATACATTATACACCACATGCTGATATACTGTACAGTAACTTATATATCACATATCCAGCTGCTGCTGTGTTATCAGGGTTATACAGTTACTATACATTATACACCACATGCTGCTATACTGTACAGTAACTTATATATCACATATCCAGCTGCTGTGTTATCAGGGTTATACAGTTACTATACATTATATACCACATGCTGCTATACTGTACAGTAACTTATATATCACATACCCAGCTGCTGTGTTATCAGGGTTATACAGTTACTATACATTATATACCACATGCTGATTGCTATACTGTACAGTAACTTATATATCACATATCCAGCTGCTGTGTTATCAGGGTTATACAGTTACTATACATTATACACCACATGCTGCTATACTGTACAGTAACTTATATATCACATATCCAGCTGTTGCAGTGTTATCAGGGTTATACAGTTACTATACATTATACACCACATGCTGCTATACTGTACAGTAACTTATATATCACATATCCAGCTGCTGTGTTATCAGGGTTATACAGTTACTATACATTATACACCACATGCTGCTATACTGTACAGTAACTTATATATCACATATCCAGCTGCTGCTGTGTTATCAGGGTTATACAGTTACTACACATTATATACCACATGCTGCTATACTGTACAGTAACTTATATATCACATATCCAGCTGCTGTGTTATCAGGGTTATACAGTTACTATACATTATACACCACATGCTGATATACTGTACAGTAACATATATCACATATCCAGCTGCTGTGTTATCAGGGTTATGCAGTTACTATACATTATACACCACATGCTGCTATACTGTACAGTAACTTATATATCACATATCCAGCTGCTGTGTTATCAGGGTTATACAGTTACTATACATTATATACCACATGCTGCTATACTGTACAGTAACATATATATCACATATCCAGCTGCTGTGTTATCAGGGTTATACAGTTACTATACATTATATACCACAGGCTGCTATACTGTACAGTAACTTATATATCACATATCCAGCTGCTGTGTTATCAGGGTTATACAGTTACTATACATTATATACCACATGCTGCTAAACTGTACAGTAACATATATCACAAATCAAGCTGCTGTGTTATCAGGGTTATACAGTTACTATACATTATACACCACATGCTGCTATACTGTACAGTAACTTATATATCACATATCCAGCTGCTGTGTTATCAGGGTTATACAGTTACTATACATTATATACCACATGCTGCTATACTGTACAGTAACTTATATATCACATATCCAGCTGCTGCTGTGTTATCAGGGTTATACAGTTACTATACATTATACACCACATGCTGATATACTGTACAGTAACTTATATATCACATATCCAGCTGCTGTGTTATCAGGGTTATACAGTTACTATACATTATACACCACATGCTGATTGCTATACTGTACAGTAACTTATAATATCACATATCCAGCTGCTGTGTTATCAGGGTTATACAGTTACTATACATTATATACCACATGCTGCTATACTGTACAGTAACTTATATATCACATATCCAGCTGCTGGTGTGTTATCAGGGTTATACAGTTACTATACATTATACACCACATGCTGCTATACTGTACAGTAACTTATATATCACATATCCAGCTGCTGCAGTGTTATCAGGGTTATACAGTTACTATACATTATACACCACATGCTGCTATACTGTACAGTAACTTATATATCACATATCCAGCTGCTGTGTTATCAGGGTTATACAGTTACTATACATTATATACCACATGCTGCTATACTGTACAGTAACTTATATATCACATACCCAGCTGCTGTGTTATCAGGGTTATACAGTTACTATACATTATATACCACATGCTGATTGCTATACTGTACAGTAACTTATATATCACATATCCAGCTGCTGTGTTTTCAGGGTTATACAGTTACTATACATTATACACCACATGCTGCTATACTGTACAGTAACTTATATATCACATATCCAGCTGTTGCAGTGTTATCAGGGTTATACAGTTACTATACATTATACACCACATGCTGCTATACTGTACAGTAACTTATATATCACATATCCAGCTGCTGCTGTGTTATCAGGGTTATACAGTTACTATACATTATACACCACATGCTGATATACTGTACAGTAACTTATATATCACATATCCAGCTGCTGCTGTGTTATCAGGGTTATACAGTTACTATACATTATACACCACATGCTGCTATACTGTACAGTAACTTATATATCACATATCCATCTGCTGTGTTATCAGGGTTATACAGTTACTATACATTATACACCACATGCTGCTATACTGTACAGTAACTTATATATCACATATCCAGCTGCTGTGTTATCAGGGTTATACAGTTACTATACATTATACACCACATGCTGCTATACTGTACAGTAACTTATATATCACATATCCAGCTGCTGTGTTATCAGGGTTATACAGTTACTATACATTATACACCACATGCTGCTATACTGTACAGTAACTTATATATCACATATCCAGCTGCTGTGTTATCAGGGTTATACAGTTACTATACATTATACACCACATGCTGCTATACTGTACAGTAACTTATATATCACATATCCAGCTGCTGTGTTATCAGGGTTATACAGTTACTATACATTATACACCACATGCTGCTATACTGTACAGTAACTTATATATCACATATCCAGCTGCTGTGTTATCAGGGTTATACAGTTACTATACATTATACACCACATGCTGCTATACTGTACAGTAACTTATACATCACATATCCAGCTGCTGTGTTATCAGGGTTATACAGTTACTATACATTATATACCACATGCTGCTATACTGTACAGTAACTTATATATCACATATCCAGCTGCAGTGTTATCAGGGATATACAGTTACTATACATTATATACCATATGCTGCTATACTGTACAGTAACTTATATATCACATATCCAGCTGCTGTGTTATCGGGGTTATACAGTTACTATACATTATATACCACATGCTGATTGCTATACTGTACAGTAACTTATATATCACATATCCAGCTGCTGCTGTGTTATCAGGGTTATACAGTTACTATACATTATACACCACATGCTGATTGCTATACTGTACAGTAACTTATATATCACATATCCAGCTGCTGCTGTGTTATCAGGGTTATACGGTTACTATACATTATATACCACATGCTGATTGCTATACTGTACAGTAACTTATATATCACATATCCAGCTGCTGTGTTATCAGGGTTATGCAGTTACTATACATTATATACCACATGCTGCTATACTGTACAGTAACTTATATATCACATATCCAGCTGCTGCTGTGTTATCAGGGTTATACAGTTACTATACATTATACACCACATGCTGCTATACTGTACAGTAACTTGTATATCACATATCCAGCTGCTGTGTTATCAGGGTTATACAGTTACTATACATTATATACCACATGCTGCTATACTGTACAGTAACTTATATATCACATATCCAGCTGCTGTGTTATCAGGGTTATACAGTTACTATACATTATACACCACATGCTGCTATACTGTACAGTAACTTATATATCACATATCCAGCTGCTGTGTTATCAGGGTCATACAGTTACTATACATTATACACCACATGCTGCTATACTGTACAGTAACTTATATATCACATATCCAGCTGCTGTGTTATCAGGGTTATACAGTTACTATACATTATATACCACATGCTGCTATACTGTACAGTAACTTATATATCACATATCCAGCTGCTGCTGTGTTATCAGGGTTATACAGTTACTATACATTATATAACACATGCTGCTATACTGTACAGTAACTTATATATCACATATCCAGCTGCAGTGTTATCAGGGTTATACAGTTACTATACATTATATACCACATGCTGCTATACTGTACAGTAACTTATATATCACATATCCAGCTGCTGTGTTATCAGGGTTATACAGTTACTATACATTATACACCACATGCTGCTATACTGTACAGTAACTTATATATCACATATCCAGCTGCTGTGTTATCAGGGTTATACAGTTACTATACATTATACACCACATGCTGCTATACTGTACAGTAACTTATATATCACATATCCAGCTGCTGTGTTATCAGGGTTATACAGTTACTATACATTATATACCACATGCTGCTATACTGTACAGTAACTTATATATCACATATCCAGCTGCTGTGTTATCGGGGTTATACAGTTACTATACATTATATACCACATGCTGATTGCTATACTGTACAGTAACTTATATATCACATATCCAGCTGCTGCTGTGTTATCAGGGTTATACAGTTACTATACATTATACACCACATGCTGCTATACTGTACAGTAACTTATATATCACATATCCAGCTGCTGCTGTGTTATCAGGGTTATACAGTTACTATACATTATACACCACATTCTGCTGTACTGTACAGTAACTTATATATCACATATCCAGCTGCTGTGTTATCAGGGTTATACAGTTACTATACATTATACACCACATGCTGCTATACTGTACAGTAACTTATATATCACATATCCAGCTGCTGCTGTGTTATCAGGGTTATACAGTTACTATACATTATATACCACATGCTGCTATACTGTACAGTAACTTATATATCACATATCCAGCTGCTGCTGTGTTATCAGGGTTATACAGTTACTATACATTATATACCACATGCTGCTATACTGTACAGTAACTTATATATCACATATCCAGCTGCTGTGTTATCAGGGTTATACAGTTACTATACATTATATACCACATGCTGCTATACTGTACAGTAACTTATATATCACATATCCAGCTGCTGTGTTATCAGGGTTATACAGTTACTATACATTATATACCACATGCTGCTACACTGTACAGTAACTTATATATCACATATCCAGCTGCTGTGTTATCAGGGTTATACAGTTACTATACATTATAAACCACATGCTGCTATACTGTACAGTAACTTATATATCACATATCCAGCTGCTGCAGTGTTATCAGGGTTATACAGTTACTATACATTATATACCACATGCTGCTATACTGTACAGTAACTTATATATCACATATCCAGCTGCTGTGTTATCAGGGTTATACAGTTACTATACATTATACACCACATGCTGCTATACTGTACAGTAACTATACATTATACACCACATGCTGATACTATACTGTACAGTAACTTATATATCACATATCCAGCTGCTGTGTTATCAGGGTTATACAGTTACTATACATTATATACCACATGCTGCTATACTGTACAGTAACTTATATATCACATATCCAGCTGCTGATGTTATCAGGGTTATACAGTTACTATACATTATAAACCACATGCTGCTATACTGTACAGTAACTTATATATCACATATCCAGCTGCTGTGTTATCAGGGTTATACAGTTACTATACATTATACACCACATGCTGCTATACTGTACAGTAACTTATATATCACATATCCAGCTGCTGTGTTATCAGGGTTATACAGTTACTATAAATTATACACCACATGCTGATTGCTATACTGTACAGTAACTTATATATCACATATCCAGCTGCTGCTGTGTTATCAGGGTTATACAGTTACTATACATTATATACCACATGCTGCTATACTGTACAGTAACTTATATATCACATATCCAGCTGCTGTGTTATCAGGGTTGTACAGTTACTATACATTATATACCACATGCTGCTATACTGTACAGTAACTTATATATCACATATCCAGCTGCTGTGTTATCAGGGTTATACAGTTACTATACATTATACACCACATGCTGCTATACTGTACAGTAACATATATCACATATCCAGCTGCTGTGTTATCAGGGTTATACAGTTACTATACATTATATACCACATGCTGCTATACTGTACAGTAACATATATCACATATCCAGCTGCTGTGTTATCAGGGTTATACAGTTACTATACATTATACACCACATGCTGCTATACTGTACAGTAACATATATCACATATCCAGCTGCTGCTGTGTTATCAGGGTTATACAGTTACTATACATTATACACCACATGCTGCTATACTGTACAGTAACTTATATATCACATATCCAGCTGCTGTGTTATCAGGGTTATACAGTTACTATACATTATACACCACATGCTGCTATACTGTACAGTAACTTATATATCACACATCCAGCTGCTGTGTTATCAGGGTTATACAGTTACTATACATTATACACCACATGCTGCTATACTGTACAGTAACTTATATATCACATATCCAGCTGCTGCTGTGTTATCAGGGTTATACAGTTACTATACATTATACACCACATGCTGCTATACTGTACAGTAACTTATATATCACATATCCAGCTGCTGTGTTATCAGGGTTATACAGTTACTATACATTATACACCGCATGCTGCTATACTGTACAGTAACTTATATATCACATATCCAGCTGCTGTGTTATCAGGGTTATACAGTTACTATACATTATACACCACATGCTGCTATACTGTACAGTAACATATATCACATATCCAGCTGCTGTGTTATCAGGGTTATGCAGTTACTATACATTATACACCACATGCTGCTATACTGTACAGTAACTTATATATCACATATCCAGCTGCTGTGTTATCAGGGTTATACAGTTACTATACATTATATACCACATGCTGCTATACTGTACAGTAACATATATATCACATATCCAGCTGCTGTGTTATCAGGGTTATACAGTTACTATACATTATATACCACATGCTGCTATACTGTACAGTAACTTATATATCACATATCCAGCTGCTGTGTTATCAGGGTTATACAGTTACTATACATTATACACCACATGCTGCTATACTGTACAGTAACATATATCACATATCCAGCTGCTGTGTTATCAGGGTTATGCAGTTACTATACATTATACACCACATGCTGCTATACTGTACAGTAACTTATATATCACATATCCAGCTGCTGTGTTATCTGGGTTATACAGTTACTATACATTATACACCACATGCTGCTATACTGTACAGTAACTTATATATCACATATCCAGCTGCTGTGTTATCAGGGTTATACAGTTACTATACATTATATACCACATGCTGCTATACTGTACAGTAACATATATATCACATATCCAGCTGCTGTGTTATCAGGGTTATACAGTTACTATACATTATATACCACAGGCTGCTATACTGTACAGTAACTTATATATCACATATCCAGCTGCTGTGTTATCAGGGTTATACAGTTACTATACATTATATACCACATGCTGCTACACTGTACAGTAACATATATCACATATCCAGCTGCTGTGTTATCAGGGTTATACAGTTACTATACATTATACACCACATGCTGCTATACTGTACAGTAACTTATATATCACATATCCAGCTGCTGTGTTATCAGGGTTATACAGTTACTATACATTATATACCACATGCTGCTATACTGTACAGTAACTTATATATCACATATCCAGCTGCTGTGTTATCAGGGTTATACAGTTACTATACATTATACACCACATGCTGCTATACTGTACAGTAACTTATATATCACATATCCAGCTGCTGTGTTATCAGGGTTATACAGTTACTATACACTATACACCACATGCTGCTATACTGTACAGTAACTTATATATCACATATCCAGCTGCTGCTGTGTTATCAGGGTTATACAGTTACTATACATTATACACCACATGCTGATATACTGTACAGTAACTTATATATCACATATCCAGCTGCTGTGTTATCAGGGTTATACAGTTACTATACATTATACACCACATGCTGATTGCTATACTGTACAGTAACTTATAATATCACATATCCAGCTGCTGTGTTATCAGGGTTATACAGTTACTATACATTATATACCACATGCTGCTATACTGTACAGTAACTTATATATCACATATCCAGCTGCTGCTGTGTTATCAGGGTTATACAGTTACTATACATTATACACCACATGCTGCTATACTGTACAGTAACTTATATATCACATATCCAGCTGCTGTGTTATCAGGGTTATACAGTTACTATACATTATATACCACATGCTGCTATACTGTACAGTAACTTATATATCACATATCCAGCTGCTGTGTTATCAGGGTTATACAGTTACTATACATTATACACCACATGCTGCTATACTGTACAGTAACTTATATATCACATATCCAGCTGCTGTGTTATCAGGGTTATACAGTTACTATACATTATATACCACATGCTGCTATACTGTACAGTAACTTATATATCACATACCCAGCTGCTGTGTTATCAGGGTTATACAGTTACTATACATTATATACCACATGCTGATTGCTATACTGTACAGTAACTTATATATCACATATCCAGCTGCTGTGTTATCAGGGTTATACAGTTACTATACATTATACACCACATGCTGCTATACTGTACAGTAACTTATATATCACATATCCAGCTGTTGCAGTGTTATCAGGGTTATACAGTTACTATACATTATACACCACATGCTGCTATACTGTACAGTAACTTATATATCACATATCCAGCTGCTGCTGTGTTATCAGGGTTATACAGTTACTATACATTATACACCACATGCTGATATACTGTACAGTAACTTATATATCACATATCCAGCTGCTGCTGTGTTATCAGGGTTATACAGTTACTATACATTATACACCACATGCTGCTATACTGTACAGTAACTTATATATCACATATCCAGCTGCTGTGTTATCAGGGTTATACAGTTACTATACATTATATACCACATGCTGCTATACTGTACAGTAACTTATATATCACATACCCAGCTGCTGTGTTATCAGGGTTATACAGTTACTATACATTATATACCACATGCTGATTGCTATACTGTACAGTAACTTATATATCACATATCCAGCTGCTGTGTTATCAGGGTTATACAGTTACTATACATTATACACCACATGCTGCTATACTGTACAGTAACTTATATATCACATATCCAGCTGTTGCAGTGTTATCAGGGTTATACAGTTACTATACATTATACACCACATGCTGCTATACTGTACAGTAACTTATATATCACATATCCAGCTGCTGTGTTATCAGGGTTATACAGTTACTATACATTATACACCACATGCTGCTATACTGTACAGTAACTTATATATCACATATCCAGCTGCTGCTGTGTTATCAGGGTTATACAGTTACTACACATTATATACCACATGCTGCTATACTGTACAGTAACTTATATATCACATATCCAGCTGCTGTGTTATCAGGGTTATACAGTTACTATACATTATACACCACATGCTGATATACTGTACAGTAACATATATCACATATCCAGCTGCTGTGTTATCAGGGTTATGCAGTTACTATACATTATACACCACATGCTGCTATACTGTACAGTAACTTATATATCACATATCCAGCTGCTGTGTTATCAGGGTTATACAGTTACTATACATTATATACCACATGCTGCTATACTGTACAGTAACATATATATCACATATCCAGCTGCTGTGTTATCAGGGTTATACAGTTACTATACATTATATACCACAGGCTGCTATACTGTACAGTAACTTATATATCACATATCCAGCTGCTGTGTTATCAGGGTTATACAGTTACTATACATTATATACCACATGCTGCTACACTGTACAGTAACATATATCACATATCCAGCTGCTGTGTTATCAGGGTTATACAGTTACTATACATTATACACCACATGCTGCTATACTGTACAGTAACTTATATATCACATATCCAGCTGCTGTGTTATCAGGGTTATACAGTTACTATACATTATATACCACATGCTGCTATACTGTACAGTAACTTATATATCACATATCCAGCTGCTGCTGTGTTATCAGGGTTATACAGTTACTATACATTATACACCACATGCTGATATACTGTACAGTAACTTATATATCACATATCCAGCTGCTGTGTTATCAGGGTTATACAGTTACTATACATTATACACCACATGCTGATTGCTATACTGTACAGTAACTTATAATATCACATATCCAGCTGCTGTGTTATCAGGGTTATACAGTTACTATACATTATATACCACATGCTGCTATACTGTACAGTAACTTATATATCACATATCCAGCTGCTGCTGTGTTATCAGGGTTATACAGTTACTATACATTATACACCACATGCTGCTATACTGTACAGTAACTTATATATCACATATCCAGCTGCTGCAGTGTTATCAGGGTTATACAGTTACTATACATTATACACCACATGCTGCTATACTGTACAGTAACTTATATATCACATATCCAGCTGCTGTGTTATCAGGGTTATACAGTTACTATACATTATATACCACATGCTGCTATACTGTACAGTAACTTATATATCACATACCCAGCTGCTGTGTTATCAGGGTTATACAGTTACTATACATTATATACCACATGCTGATTGCTATACTGTACAGTAACTTATATATCACATATCCAGCTGCTGTGTTTTCAGGGTTATACAGTTACTATACATTATACACCACATGCTGCTATACTGTACAGTAACTTATATATCACATATCCAGCTGTTGCAGTGTTATCAGGGTTATACAGTTACTATACATTATACACCACATGCTGCTATACTGTACAGTAACTTATATATCACATATCCAGCTGCTGCTGTGTTATCAGGGTTATACAGTTACTATACATTATACACCACATGCTGATATACTGTACAGTAACTTATATATCACATATCCAGCTGCTGCTGTGTTATCAGGGTTATACAGTTACTATACATTATACACCACATGCTGCTATACTGTACAGTAACTTATATATCACATATCCAGCTGCTGTGTTATCAGGGTTATACAGTTACTATACATTATACACCACATGCTGCTATACTGTACAGTAACTTATATATCACATATCCAGCTGCTGTGTTATCAGGGTTATACAGTTACTATACATTATACACCACATGCTGCTATACTGTACAGTAACTTATATATCACATATCCAGCTGCTGTGTTATCAGGGTTATACAGTTACTATACATTATACACCACATGCTGCTATACTGTACAGTAACTTATATATCACATATCCAGCTGCTGCTGTGTTATCAGGGTTATACAGTTACTATACATTATATACCACATGCTGCTATACTGTACAGTAACTTATATATCACATATCCAGCTGCTGTGTTATCAGGGTTATACAGTTACTATACATTATATACCACATGCTGCTATACTGTACAGTAACTTATATATCACATATCCAGCTGCTGTGTTATCAGGGTTATACAGTTACTATACATTATATACCACATGCTGCTATACTGTACAGTAACTTATATATCACATATCCAGCTGCTGTGTTATCAGGGTTATACAGTTACTATACATTATACACCACATGCTGATTGCTATACTGTACAGTAACTTATATATCACATATCCTGCTGCTGTGTTATCAGGGTTATACAGTTACTATACATTATACACCACATGCTGCTATACTGTACAGTAACTTATATATCACATATCCAGCTGCTGCTGTGTTATCAGGGTTATACAGTTACTATACATTATATACCACATGCTGCTATACTGTACAGTAACTTATATATCACATATCCAGCTGCTGCTGTGTTATCAGGGTTATACAGTTACTATACATTATATACCACATGCTGCTATACTGTACAGTAACTTATATATCACATATCCAGCTGCTGTGTTATCAGGGTTATACAGATACTATACATTATACACCACATGCTGCTATACTGTACAGTAACTTATATATCACATATCCAGCTGCTGTGTTATCAGGGTTATACAGTTACTATACATTATATACCACATGCTGCTATACTGTACAGTAACTTATATATCACATATCCAGCTGCTGTGTTATCAGGGTTATACAGATACTATACATTATACACCACATGCTGCTATACTGTACAGTAACTTATATATCACATATCCAGCTGCTGTGTTATCAGGGTTATACAGTTACTATACATTATACACCACATGCTGCTATACTGTACAGTAACTAATCACATATCCAGCTGCTGCTGTGTTATCAGGGTTATACAGTTACTATACATTATACACCACATGCTGCTATACTGTACAGTAACTTATATATCACATATCCAGCTGCTGTGTTATCAGGGTTATACAGTTACTATACATTATACACCACATGCTGCTATACTGTACAGTAACTTATATATCACATATCCAGCTGCTGTGTTATCAGGGTTATACAGTTACTATACATTATACACCACATGCTGCTATACTGTACAGTAACTTATATATCACATATCCAGCTGCTGTGTTATCAGGGTTATACAGTTACTATACATTATACACCACATGCTGCTATACTGTACAGTAACTTATATATCACATATCCAGCTGCTGTGTTATCAGGGTTATACAGTTACTATACATTATACACCACATGCTGCTATACTGTACAGTAACTTATATATCACATATCCAGCTGCTGTGTTATCAGGGTTATACAGTTACTATACATTATACACCACATGCTGCTATACTGTACAGTAACTTATATATCACATATCCAGCTGCTGTGTTATCAGGGTTATACAGTTACTATACATTATACACCACATGCTGCTATACTGTACAGTAACTTATACATCACATATCCAGCTGCTGTGTTATCAGGGTTATACAGTTACTATACATTATATACCACATGCTGCTATACTGTACAGTAACTTATATATCACATATCCAGCTGCAGTGTTATCAGGGATATACAGTTACTATACATTATATACCATATGCTGCTATACTGTACAGTAACTTATATATCACATATCCAGCTGCTGTGTTATCAGGGTTATACAGTTACTATACATTATATACCACATGCTGCTATACTGTACAGTAACTTATATATCACATATCCAGCTGCTGTGTTATCGGGGTTATACAGTTACTATACATTATATACCACATGCTGATTGCTATACTGTACAGTAACTTATATATCACATATCCAGCTGCTGCTGTGTTATCAGGGTTATACAGTTACTATACATTATACACCACATGCTGATTGCTATACTGTACAGTAACTTATATATCACATATCCAGCTGCTGCTGTGTTATCAGGGTTATACGGTTACTATACATTATATACCACATGCTGATTGCTATACTGTACAGTAACTTATATATCACATATCCAGCTGCTGTGTTATCAGGGTTATGCAGTTACTATACATTATATACCACATGCTGCTATACTGTACAGTAACTTATATATCACATATCCAGCTGCTGCTGTGTTATCAGGGTTATACAGTTACTATACATTATACACCACATGCTGCTATACTGTACAGTAACTTGTATATCACATATCCAGCTGCTGTGTTATCAGGGTTATACAGTTACTATACATTATATACCACATGCTGCTATACTGTACAGTAACTTATATATCACATATCCAGCTGCTGTGTTATCAGGGTTATACAGTTACTATACATTATACACCACATGCTGCTATACTGTACAGTAACTTATATATCACATATCCAGCTGCTGTGTTATCAGGGTTATACAGTTACTATACATTATACACCACATGCTGCTATACTGTACAGTAACTTATATATCACATATCCAGCTGCTGTGTTATCAGGGTTATACAGTTACTATACATTATATACCACATGCTGCTATACTGTACAGTAACTTATATATCACATATCCAGCTGCTGCTGTGTTATCAGGGTTATACAGTTACTATACATTATATAACACATGCTGCTATACTGTACAGTAACTTATATATCACATATCCAGCTGCAGTGTTATCAGGGTTATACAGTTACTATACATTATATACCACATGCTGCTATACTGTACAGTAACTTATATATCACATATCCAGCTGCTGTGTTATCAGGGTTATACAGTTACTATACATTATACACCACATGCTGCTATACTGTACAGTAACTTATATATCACATATCCAGCTGCTGTGTTATCAGGGTTATACAGTTACTATACATTATACACCACATGCTGCTATACTGTACAGTAACTTATATATCACATATCCAGCTGCTGTGTTATCAGGGTTATACAGTTACTATACATTATATACCACATGCTGCTATACTGTACAGTAACTTATATATCACATATCCAGCTGCTGTGTTATCGGGGTTATACAGTTACTATACATTATATACCACATGCTGATTGCTATACTGTACAGTAACTTATATATCACATATCCAGCTGCTGCTGTGTTATCAGGGTTATACAGTTACTATACATTATACACCACATGCTGCTATACTGTACAGTAACTTATATATCACATATCCAGCTGCTGCTGTGTTATCAGGGTTATACAGTTACTATACATTATACACCACATTCTGCTGTACTGTACAGTAACTTATATATCACATATCCAGCTGCTGTGTTATCAGGGTTATACAGTTACTATACATTATACACCACATGCTGCTATACTGTACAGTAACTTATATATCACATATCCAGCTGCTGCTGTGTTATCAGGGTTATACAGTTACTATACATTATATACCACATGCTGCTATACTGTACAGTAACTTATATATCACATATCCAGCTGCTGCTGTGTGATCAGGGTTATACAGTTACTATACATTATATACCACATGCTGCTATACTGTACAGTAACTTATATATCACATATCCAGCTGCTGTGTTATCAGGGTTATACAGTTACTATACATTATATACCACATGCTGCTATACTGTACAGTAACTTATATATCACATATCCAGCTGCTGTGTTATCAGGGTTATACAGTTACTATACATTATATACCACATGCTGCTACACTGTACAGTAACTTATATATCACATATCCAGCTGCTGTGTTATCAGGGTTATACAGTTACTATACATTATAAAACACATGCTGCTATACTGTACAGTAACTTATATATCACATATCCAGCTGCTGCAGTGTTATCAGGGTTATACAGTTACTATACATTATATACCACATGCTGCTATACTGTACAGTAACTTATATATCACATATCCAGCTGCTGTGTTATCAGGGTTATACAGTTACTATACAATATACACCACATGCTGCTATACTGTACAGTAACTATACATTATACACCACATGCTGATACTATACTGTACAGTAACTTATATATCACATATCCAGCTGCTGTGTTATCAGGGTTATACAGTTACTATACATTATATACCACATGCTGCTATACTGTACAGTAACTTATATATCACATATCCAGCTGCTGATGTTATCAGGGTTATACAGTTACTATACATTATAAACCACATGCTGCTATACTGTACAGTAACTTATATATCACATATCCAGCTGCTGTGTTATCAGGGTTATACAGTTACTATACATTATACACCACATGCTGCTATACTGTACAGTAACTTATATATCACATATCCAGCTGCTGTGTTATCAGGGTTATACAGTTACTATAAATTATACACCACATGCTGATTGCTATACTGTACAGTAACTTATATATCACATATCCAGCTGCTGCTGTGTTATCAGGGTTATACAGTTACTATACATTATATACCACATGCTGCTATACTGTACAGTAACTTATATATCACATATCCAGCTGCTGTGTTATCAGGGTTGTACAGTTACTATACATTATATACCACATGCTGCTATACTGTACAGTAACTTATATATCACATATCCAGCTGCTGTGTTATCAGGGTTATACAGTTACTATACATTATACACCACATGCTGCTATACTGTACAGTAACATATATCACATATCCAGCTGCTGTGTTATCAGGGTTATACAGTTACTATACATTATATACCACATGCTGCTATACTGTACAGTAACATATATCACATATCCAGCTGCTGTGTTATCAGGGTTATACAGTTACTATACATTATACACCACATGCTGCTATACTGTACAGTAACATATATCACATATCCAGCTGCTGCTGTGTTATCAGGGTTATACAGTTACTATACATTATACACCACATGCTGCTATACTGTACAGTAACTTATATATCACATATCCAGCTGCTGTGTTATCAGGGTTATACAGTTACTATACATTATACACCACATGCTGCTATACTGTACAGTAACTTATATATCACACATCCAGCTGCTGTGTTATCAGGGTTATACAGTTACTATACATTATACACCACATGCTGCTATACTGTACAGTAACTTATATATCACATATCCAGCTGCTGCTGTGTTATCAGGGTTATACAGTTACTATACATTATACACCACATGCTGCTATACTGTACAGTAACTTATATATCACATATCCAGCTGCTGTGTTATCAGGGTTATACAGTTACTATACATTATACACCGCATGCTGCTATACTGTACAGTAACTTATATATCACATATCCAGCTGCTGTGTTATCAGGGTTATACAGTTACTATACATTATACACCACATGCTGCTATACTGTACAGTAACATATATCACATATCCAGCTGCTGTGTTATCAGGGTTATGCAGTTACTATACATTATACACCACATGCTGCTATACTGTACAGTAACTTATATATCACATATCCAGCTGCTGTGTTATCAGGGTTATACAGTTACTATACATTATATACCACATGCTGCTATACTGTACAGTAACATATATATCACATATCCAGCTGCTGTGTTATCAGGGTTATACAGTTACTATACATTATATACCACATGCTGCTATACTGTACAGTAACTTATATATCACATATCCAGCTGCTGTGTTATCAGGGTTATACAGTTACTATACATTATACACCACATGCTGCTATACTGTACAGTAACATATATCACATATCCAGCTGCTGTGTTATCAGGGTTATGCAGTTACTATACATTATACACCACATGCTGCTATACTGTACAGTAACTTATATATCACATATCCAGCTGCTGTGTTATCTGGGTTATACAGTTACTATACATTATACACCACATGCTGCTATACTGTACAGTAACTTATATATCACATATCCAGCTGCTGTGTTATCAGGGTTATACAGTTACTATACATTATATACCACATGCTGCTATACTGTACAGTAACATATATATCACATATCCAGCTGCTGTGTTATCAGGGTTATACAGTTACTATACATTATATACCACAGGCTGCTATACTGTACAGTAACTTATATATCACATATCCAGCTGCTGTGTTATCAGGGTTATACAGTTACTATACATTATATACCACATGCTGCTACACTGTACAGTAACATATATCACATATCCAGCTGCTGTGTTATCAGGGTTATACAGTTACTATACATTATACACCACATGCTGCTATACTGTACAGTAACTTATATATCACATATCCAGCTGCTGTGTTATCAGGGTTATACAGTTACTATACATTATATACCACATGCTGCTATACTGTACAGTAACTTATATATCACATATCCAGCTGCTGTGTTATCAGGGTTATACAGTTACTATACATTATACACCACATGCTGCTATACTGTACAGTAACTTATATATCACATATCCAGCTGCTGTGTTATCAGGGTTATACAGTTACTATACATTATACACCACATGCTGCTATACTGTACAGTAACTTATATATCACATATCCAGCTGCTGCTGTGTTATCAGGGTTATACAGTTACTATACATTATACACCACATGCTGATATACTGTACAGTAACTTATATATCACATATCCAGCTGCTGTGTTATCAGGGTTATACAGTTACTATACATTATACACCACATGCTGATTGCTATACTGTACAGTAACTTATAATATCACATATCCAGCTGCTGTGTTATCAGGGTTATACAGTTACTATACATTATACCACATGCTGCTATACTGTACAGTAACTTATATATCACATATCCAGCTGCTGCTGTGTTATCAGGGTTATACAGTTACTATACATTATACACCACATGCTGCTATACTGTACAGTAACTTATATATCACATATCCAGCTGCTGCAGTGTTATCAGGGTTATACAGTTACTATACATTATACACCACATGCTGCTATACTGTACAGTAACTTATATATCACATATCCAGCTGCTGTGTTATCAGGGTTATACAGTTACTATACATTATATACCACATGCTGCTATACTGTACAGTAACTTATATATCACATATCCCAGCTGCTGTGTTATCAGGGTTATACAGTTACTATACATTATATACCACATGCTGATGCTATACTGTACAGTAACTTATATATCACATATCCAGCTGCTGTGTTATCAGGGTTATACAGTTACTATACATTATACACCACATGCTGCTATACTGTACAGTAACTTATATATCACATATCCAGCTGCAGTGTTATCAGGGTTATACAGTTACTATACATTATACACCACATGCTGCTATACTGTACAGTAACTTATATATCACATATCCAGCTGCTGCTGTGTTATCAGGGTTATACAGTTACTATACATTATACACCACATGCTGCTATACTGTACAGTAACTTATATATCACATATCCAGCTGCTGCTGTGTTATCAGGGTTATACAGTTACTATACATTATACACCACATGCTGCTATACTGTACAGTAACTTATATATCACATATCCAGCTGCTGTGTTATCAGGGTTATACAGTTACTATACATTATATACCACATGCTGCTATACTGTACAGTAACTTATATATCACATATCCCAGCTGCTGTGTTATCAGGGTTATACAGTTACTATACATTATATACCACATGCTGATGCTATACTGTACAGTAACTTATATATCACATATCCAGCTGCTGTGTTATCAGGGTTATACAGTTACTATACATTATACACCACATGCTGCTATACTGTACAGTAACTTATATATCACATATCCAGCTGCTGTGTTATCAGGGTTATACAGATACTATACATTATACACCACATGCTTCTATACTGTACAGTAACTTATATATCACATATCCAGCTGCTGTGTTATCAGGGTTATACAGTTACTATACATTATACACCACATGCTGCTATACTGTACAGTAACTTATATCACATATCCAGCTGCTGCTGTGTTATCAGGGTTATACAGTTACTATACATTATATACCACATGCTGCTATACTGTACAGTAACTTATATATCACATATCCAGCTGCTGTGTTATCAGGGTTATACAGTTACTATACATTATACACCACATGCTGCTATACTGTACAGTAACTTATATATCACATATCCAGCTGCTGCTGTGTTATCAGGGTTATACAGTTACTATACATTATATACCACATGCTGCTATACTGTACAGTAACTTATATATCACATATCCAGCTGCTGTGTTATCAGGGTTATACAGTTACTATACATTATACACCACATGCTGCTATACTGTACAGTAACTTATATATCACATATCCAGCTGCTGTGTTATCAGGGTTATACAGTTACTATACATTATACACCACATGCTGCTATACTGTACAGTAACTTATATATCACATATCCAGCTGCTGTGTTATCAGGGTTATACAGTTACTATACATTATACACCACATGCTGCTATACTGTACAGTAACTTATATATCACATATCCAGCTGCTGTGTTATCAGGGTTATACAGTTACTATACATTATACACCACATGCTGCTATACTGTACAGTAACTTATACATCACATATCCAGCTGCTGTGTTATCAGGGTTATACAGTTACTATACATTATATACCACATGCTGCTATACTGTACAGTAACTTATATATCACATATCCAGCTGCAGTGTTATCAGGGATATACAGTTACTATACATTATATACCATATGCTGCTATACTGTACAGTAACTTATATATCACATATCCAGCTGCTGTGTTATCAGGGTTATACAGTTACTATACATTATATACCACATGCTGCTATACTGTACAGTAACTTATATATCACATATCCAGCTGCTGTGTTATCGGGGTTATACAGTTACTATACATTATATACCACATGCTGATTGCTATACTGTACAGTAACTTATATATCACATATCCAGCTGCTGCTGTGTTATCAGGGTTATACAGTTACTATACATTATACACCACATGCTGATTGCTATACTGTACAGTAACTTATATATCACATATCCAGCTGCTGCTGTGTTATCAGGGTTATACGGTTACTATACATTATATACCACATGCTGATTGCTATACTGTACAGTAACTTATATATCACATATCCAGCTGCTGTGTTATCAGGGTTATGCAGTTACTATACATTATATACCACATGCTGCTATACTGTACAGTAACTTATATATCACATATCCAGCTGCTGCTGTGTTATCAGGGTTATACAGTTACTATACATTATACACCACATGCTGCTATACTGTACAGTAACTTGTATATCACATATCCAGCTGCTGTGTTATCAGGGTTATACAGTTACTATACATTATATACCACATGCTGCTATACTGTACAGTAACTTATATATCACATATCCAGCTGCTGTGTTATCAGGGTTATACAGTTACTATACATTATACACCACATGCTGCTATACTGTACAGTAACTTATATATCACATATCCAGCTGCTGTGTTATCAGGGTTATACAGTTACTATACATTATACACCACATGCTGCTATACTGTACAGTAACTTATATATCACATATGCAGCTGCTGTGTTATCAGGGTTATACAGTTACTATACATTATATAACACATGCTGCTATACTGTACAGTAACTTATATATCACATATCCAGCTGCAGTGTTATCAGGGTTATACAGTTACTATACATTATATACCACATGCTGCTATACTGTACAGTAACTTATATATCACATATCCAGCTGCTGCAGTGTTATCAGGGTTATACAGTTACTATACATTATACACCACATGCTGCTATACTGTACAGTAACATATCACATATCCAGCTGCTGTGTTATCAGGGTTATACAGTTACTATACATTATACACCACATGCTGCTATACTGTACAGTAACTTATACATCACATATCCAGCTGCTGTGTTATCAGGGTTATACAGTTACTATACATTATACACCACATGCTGCTATACTGTACAGTAACATATATATCACATATCCAGCTGCTGTGTTATCAGGGTTATACAGTTACTATACATTATATACCACATGCTGATTGCTATACTGTACAGTAACTTATATATCACATATCCAGCTGCAGTGTTATCAGGGTTATACAGTTACTATACATTATACACAACATGCTGCTATACTGTACAGTAACTTATATATCACATATCCAGCTGCTGTGTTATCAGGGTTATGCAGTTACTATACATTATATACCACATGCTGCTATACTGTACAGTAACTTATATATCACATATCCAGCTGCTGCTGTGTTATCAGGGTTATACAGTTACTATACATTATATACCACATGCTGCTATACTGTACAGTAACTTATATATCACATATCCAGCTGCTGCTGTGTTATCAGGGTTATACAGTTACTATACATTATACACCACATGCTGATATACTGTACAGTAACTTATATATCACATATCCAGCTGCTGTGTTATCAGGGTTATACAGTTACTATACATTATATACCACATGCTGCTATACTGTACAGTAACATATATATCACATATCCAGCTGCTGTGTTATCAGGGTTATACAGTTACTATACATTATATACCACATGCTGCTATACTGTACAGTAACTTATATATCACATATCCAGCTGCTGTGTTATCAGGGTTATACAGTTACTATACATTATACACCACATGCTGCTATACTGTACAGTAACATATATCACATATCCAGCTGCTGTGTTATCAGGGTTATACAGTTACTATACATTATATACCACATGCTGATATACTGTACAGTAACTTATATATCACATATCCAGCTGCAGTGTTATCAGGGTTATACAGTTACTATACATTATATACCACATGCTGCTATACTGTACAGTAACTTATATACCACATATCCAGCTGCTGTGTTATCAGGGTTATACAGTTACTATACATTATACACCACATGCTGCTATACTGTACAGTAACTTATATATCACATATCCAGCTGCTGCTGTGTTATCAGGGTTATACAGTTACTATACATTATACACCACATGCTGCTATACTGTACAGTAACTTATATATCACATATCCAGCTGCTGTGTTATCAGGGTTATACAGTTACTATACATTATATACCACATGCTGCTATACTGTACAGTAACTTATATATCACATATCCAGCTGCTGTGTTATCAGGGTTATACAGTTACTATACATTATATACCACATGCTGCTATACTGTACAGTAACTTATATATCACATATCCAGCTGCTGTGTTATCAGGGTTATACAGTTACTATACATTATATACCACATGCTGCTATACTGTACAGTAACTTATATATCACATATCCAGCTGCAGTGTTATCAGGGTTATACAGTTACTATACATTATATACCACATGCTGCTATACTGTACAGTAACTTATATATCACATATCCAGCTGCTGTGTTATAAGGGTTATACAGTTACTATACATTATACACCACATGCTGCTATACTGTACAGTAACTTATATATCACATATCCAGCTGCTGCAGTGTTATCAGGGTTATACAGTTACTATACATTATACACCACATGCTGCTATACTGTACAGTAACTTATATATCACATATCCAGCTGCTGCTGTGTTATCAGGGTTATACAGTTACTATACATTATACACCACATGCTGATTGCTATACTGTACAGTAACTTATATATCACATATCCAGCTGCTGTGTTATCAGGGTTATACAGTTACTATACATTATATACCACATGCTGCTATACTGTACAGTAACTTATATATCACATATCCAGCTGCTGCTGTGTTATCAGGATTATACAGTTACTATACATTATACACCACATGCTGCTATACTGTACAGTAACTTATATATCACATATCCAGCTGCTGTGTTATCAGGGTTATACAGTTACTATACATTATATACCACATGCTGCTATACTGTACAGTAACTTATATATCACATATCCAGCTGCTGTGTTATCAGGGTTATACAGTTACTATACATTATACACCACATGCTGATTGCTATACTGTACAGTAACTTATATATCACATATCCAGCTGCTGCAGTGTTATCAGGGTTATACAGTTACTATACATTATACACCACATGCTGCTATACTGTACAGTAACTTATATATCACATATCCAGCTGCTGTGTTATCAGGGTTATACAGTTACTATACATTATACACCACATGCTGCTATACTGTACAGTAACTTATATATCACATATCCAGCTGCTGCAGTGTTATCAGGGTTATACAGTTACTATACATTATACACCACATGCTGCTATACTGTACAGTAACTTATATATCACATATCCAGCTGCTGCTGTGTTATCAGGGTTATACAGTTACTATACATTATACACCACATGCTGCTATACTGTACAGTAACTTATATATCACATATCCAGCTGCTGTGTTATCAGGGTTATACAGTTACTATACATTATATACCACATGCTGCTATACTGTACAGTAACTTATATATCACATATCCAGCTGCTGCAGTGTTATCAGGGTTATACAGTTACTATACATTATACACCACATGCTGCTATACTGTACAGTAACTTATATATCACATATCCAGCTGCTGTGTTATCAGGGTTATACAGTTACTATACATTATACACCACATGCTGCTATACTGTACAGTAACTTATATATCACATATCCAGCTGCTGCAGTGTTATCAGGGTTATACAGTTACTATACATTATACACCACATGCTGCTATACTGTACAGTAACTTATATATCACATATCCAGCTGCTGCTGTGTTATCAGGGTTATACAGTTACTATACATTATACACCACATGCTGCTATACTGTACAGTAACTTATATATCACATATCCAGCTGCTGTGTTATCAGGGTTATACAGTTACTATACATTATATACCACATGCTGCTATACTGTACAGTAATTATATATCACAGATTTAGCTGCTGTATATTTGGGGGGTGGGACCGATTGTCTGCAGATCAGTCATTTCTTACGTGAACATTTGCTTTGGTATAAGAGTGATTTGGATAACGAGCGCCGTCCCGCTACGGATTATATATACATATACGTATACATCGTGTTTTCTGATCGGTCGCTCTCGGTCAGCCCCGCCCCTCCCCCTCTCGCCCCTCCCCCCTCCTTTCTTCTCTCGGATCCGGCTGTGCAGGGGTTAAGGATGGAAAGTCTTATTTTCCAGCAAATAATCCAGAATCTCAGCGAGGTGTCAGCCAATCAGATGCCGCTTTCACTTTGTGCCACGCCCTATTTTTACCGCCCTTCGTTCTTATTGGCTGAGGTGTCTTCCCCCCGCCCCTAACCGGAGCTCACGCCCCTCCCCGTCCCTCGTGACTCCGCTCCAGTCACTAGAAGCTTCTGCATCTGTGAGGAGAATCCGGACACCGGACACGGGAGATACACGGGACACATCCACCGGACACGGGGGTCAGACACATCCGACATGGCCAACTTCAACCGGGGACCGGCATACGGGCTCTCCGCCGAGGTCAAGAACAAGGTAACCCCGCCCACTGTACCGGGGGGGGGGGGATCAGTGTATAGAGGAGGTATACGGGGGGGATCAGTGTATAGAGGAGGTATACGGGGGGGGGGGATCAGTGTATAGAGGAGGTATACGGGGGGGATCAGTGTATAGAGGAGGTATACGGGGGGGGATCAGTGTATAGAGGAGGTATATGGGGGATCAGTGTATAGAGGAGGTATACGGGGGGGGGATCAGTGTATAGAGGAGGTATACGGGGGGGATCAGTGTATAGAGGAGGTATACGGGGGGGGATCAGTGTATAGAGGAGGTATACGGGGGGATCAGTGTATAGAGGAGGTATACGGGGGGGATCAGTGTATAGAGGAGGTATACGGGGGGGATCAGTGTATAGAGGAGGTATATGGGGGGGATCAGTGTATAGAGGAGGTATACGGGGGGGGATCAGTGTATAGAGGAGGTATACGGGGGGGATCAGTGTATAGAGGAGGTATACGGGGGGATCAGTGTATAGAGGAGGTATACGGGGGGGGATCAGTGTATAGAGGAGGTATACGGGGGGGATCAGTGTATAGAGGAGGTATACGGGGGGATCAGTGTATAGAGGAGGTATACGGGGGGGGATCAGTGTATAGAGGAGGTATACGGGGGGATCAGTGTATAGAGGAGGTATACGGGGGGGGATCAGTGTATAGAGGAGGTATACGGGGGGGATCAGTGTATAGAGGAGGTATACGGGGGGATCAGTGTATAGAGGAGGTATACGGGGGGGGATCAGTGTATAGAGGAGGTATACGGGGGGGGATCAGTGTATAGAGGAGGTATACGGGGGGATCAGTGTATAGAGGAGGTATACGGGGGGATCAGTGTATAGAGGAGGTATACGGGGGGATCAGTGTATAGAGGAGGTATACGGGGGGGGGGATCAGTGTATAGAGGAGGTATACGGGGGGATCAGTGTATAGAGGAGGTATACGGGGGGGGGATTAGTGTATAGAGGAGGTATACGGGGGGGGGATCAGTGTATAGAGGAGGTATACGGGGGGGGGATCAGTGTATAGAGGAGGTATACGGGGGGGGGGATCAGTGTATAGAGGAGGTATACGGGGGGGGGGATCAGTGTATAGAGGAGGTATACGGGGGGGGGATCAGTGTATAGCGGAGGTATACGGGGGGGGGATCAGTGTATAGAGGAGGTATACGGGGGGATCAGTGTATAGAGGAGGTATACGGGGGGGGCAGTGTATAGAGGAGGTATACGGGGGGATCAGTGTATAGAGGAGGTATACGGGGGGATCAGTGTATAGAGGAGGTATACGGGGGGGGGGATCAGTGTATAGAGGAGGTATACGGGGGGATCAGTGTATAGAGGAGGTATACGGGGGGGGATCAGTGTATAGAGGAGGTATACGGGGGGGATCAGTGTATAGAGGAGGTATACGGGGGGGATCAGTGTATAGAGGAGGTATACGGGGGGATCAGTGTATAGAGGAGGTATACGGGGGGGATCAGTGTATAGAGGAGGTATAGGGGGGATCAGTGTATAGAGGAGGTATACGGGGGGGATCAGTGTATAGAGGAGGTATACGGGGGGGGGGGGATCAGTGTATAGAGGAGGTATACGGGGGGATCAGTGTATAGAGGAGGTATACGGGGGGGGATCAGTGTATAGAGGAGGTATACGGGGGGGGGATCAGTGTATAGAGGAGGTATACGGGGGGGGGATCAGTGTATAGAGGAGGTATACGGGGGGGATCAGTGTATAGAGGAGGTATACGGGGGGGGGATCAGTGTATAGAGGAGGTATACGGGGGGGGATCAGTGTATAGAGGAGGTATACGGGGGGATCAGTGTATAGAGGAGGTATACGGGGGGGGGCAGTGTATAGAGGAGGTATACGGGGGGATCAGTGTATAGAGGAGGTATACGGGGGGGATCAGTGTATAGAGGAGGTATATGGGGGGGGATCAGTGTATAGAGGAGGTATACGGGGGGGGGATCAGTGTATAGAGGAGGTATACGGGGGGGATCAGTGTATAGAGGAGGTATACGGGGGGGGGATCAGTGTATAGAGGAGGTATACGGGGGGGGGATCAGTGTATAGAGGAGGTATACGGGGGGATCAGTGTATAGAGGAGGTATACGGGGGGGGGATCAGTGTATAGAGGAGGTATACGGGGGGGGGATCAGTGTATAGAGGAGGTATACGGGGGGGGATCAGTGTATAGAGGAGGTATACGGGGGGGGGATCAGTGTATAGAGGAGGTATACGGGGGGGATCAGTGTATAGAGGAGGTATACGGGGGGGGATCAGTGTATAGAGGAGGTATACGGGGGGGATCAGTGTATAGAGGAGGTATACGGGGGGGATCAGTGTACTAGGAGGAGGTATAGGGGGGGATCAGTGTATAGAGGAGTATACGGGGGGGGAATCAGTGTATAGAGGAGGTATACGGGGGGGATCAGTGTATAGAGGAGGTATACGGGGGGGGATCAGTGTATAGAGGAGGTATACAGGGGGGGATCAGTGTATAGAGGGAGGTATACGGGAGGATCAGTGTAATAGAGGAGGTATACGGGGGGGGATCAGTGTATAGAGGAGGTATCACGGGGGGGGGATCAGTGTATAGAGGAGGTATACGGGAGGATCAGTGTATAGAGGAGGTTATAAGGGGGGGATCAGTGTATAGAGGAGGTATACGGGGGGGGGATCAGTGTATAGAGGAGGTATACGGGAGGATCAGTGTATAGAGGAGGTATACGGGGGGGATCAGTGTATAGAGGAGGTATACGGGGGGGGGATCAGTGTATAGAGGAGGTATACGGGGGGATCAGTGTATAGAGGAGGTATAGGGGGGATCAGTGTATAGAGGAGGTATACGGGGGGGATCAGTGTATAGAGGAGGTATACGGGGGGGATCAGTGTATAGAGGAGGTATACGGGGGGATCAGTGTATAGAGGATGTATACGGGGGGGGGATCAGTGTATAGAGGAGGTATACGGGGGGATCAGTGTATAGAGGAGGTATACGGGGGGGGGGGGGGGGGGATCAGTGTATAGAGGAGGTATACGGGGGGATCAGTGTATAGAGGAGGTATACGGGGGGATCAGTGTATAGAGGAGGTATACGGGGGGGATCAGTGTATAGAGGAGGTATACGGGGGGGATCAGTGTATAGAGGAGGTATACGGGGAGGATCAGTGTATAGAGGAGGTATACGGGGGGGGGGGATCAGTGTATAGAGGAGGTATACGGGGGGGGGATCAGTGTATAGAGGAGGTATATGGGGGGGGGGGATCAGTGTATAGAGGAGGTATACGGGGGGATCAGTGTATAGAGAAGGTATACGGGGGGGGGGATCAGTGTATAGAGGAGGTATACGGGGGGGGGATCAGTGTATAGAGGAGGTATACGGGGGAGGCAGTGTATAGAGGAGGTATACGGGGGGATCAGTGTATAGAGGAGGTATACGGGGGGGGGATCAGTGTATAGAGGAGGTATACGGGGGGGGCAGTGTATAGAGGAGGTATACGGGGGGATCAGTGTATAGAGGAGGTATACGGGGGGGATCAGTGTATAGAGGAGGTATACGGGGGGGATCAGTGTATAGAGGAGGTATACGGGGGGATCAGTGTATAGAGGAGGTATACGGGGGGGGATCAGTGTATAGAGGAGGTATACGGGGGGATCAGTGTATAGAGGAGGTATACGGGGGGGTCAGTGTATAGAGGAGGTATACGGGGGGGGTCAGTGTATAGAGGAGGTATACGGGGGGATCAGTGTATAGAGGAGGTATACGGGGGGGGATCAGTGTATAGAGGAGGTATACGGGGGGGGGATCAGTGTATAGAGGAGGTATATGGGGGGGGATCAGTGTATAGAGGAGGTATACAGGGGGGGATCAGTGTATAGAGGAGGTATATGGGGGGGATCAGTGTATAGAGGAGGTATACGGGGGGGATCAGTGTATAGAGGAGGTATACGGGGGGGGGATCAGTGTATAGAGGAGGTATATGGGGGGGATCAGTGTATAGAGGAGGTATACAGGGGGGGATCAGTGTATAGAGGAGGTATACGGGGGGGATCAGTGTATAGAGGAGGTATACGGGGGGGGATCAGTGTATAGAGGAGGTATACGGGGGGATCAGTGTATAGAGGAGGTATACGGGGGGATCAGTGTATAGAGGAGGTATACGGGGGGGGGATCAGTGTATAGAGGAGGTATACGGGGGGGATCAGTGTATAGAGGAGGTATACGGGGGGGATCAGTGTATAGAGGAGGTATACGGGGGGATCAGTGTATAGAGGAGGTATACGGGGGGATCAGTGTATAGAGGAGGTATACGGGGGGGTCAGTGTATAGAGGAGGTATACGGGGGTGTCAGTGTATAGAGGAGATATTTTCCATTGTTTTCCAGTCTTGTCACTTGGATCTCATCCTTCTCATCATCAACATCCATGTTATGTTCCTCCTCATCATCTTCCTCCTCCTTCGTAGTCTGGGAAAATTCAGGGGTAAACCTCCCCCCGCACATTCCTGGGGCATTACCTCACGGCTTCTGGGCAGCGGAGACGTCCCACGCCACGGCTGCCGCACACTGATCGCATTGTCTCCACAGCCTAAAGCACAAAGACTCTGCCGGCCTCTCTCCCCGTCCCCCTGATCTGTGCCGGCCGGCCTCTCTCCCCGTCCCCCTGATCTGTGCCGGCCGGCCTCTCTCCCCGTCCCCCTGATCTGTGCCGGCCGGCCTCTCTCCACGTCCCCCTGATCTGTGCCGGCCGGCCTCTCTCCACGTCCCCCTGATCTGTGCCGGCCGGCTGGCCTCTCTCCCCGTCCCCCTGATCTGTGCCGGCCGGCCTCTCTCCCCGTCCCCCTGATCTGTGCCGGCCGGCCTCTCTCCCCGTCCCCCTGATCTGTGCCGGCCGGCCTCTCTCCCCGTCCCCCTGATCTGTGCCGGCCGGCTGGCCTCTCTCCCCTTCCCACTGGTGTGTGTAGTTGGCTCCTGTGGGTGCCAGATGAGCGGGGTAGATTGCGTTAAAAACCGAATTGACCTGAAGGAAATGCGATTGGTTAACCAAGACCATATTTGTTTTTTTTCTTCATGATTAAAAGGCCAGCCCTATGATGAGACAATAGGGGTTAATGGGAGGCGGTAGGGGATGATGGGGTGAAGCGATAGAGGATGTTGGGGTGACACAGTAGGGGACTATGTTGGGGTGAGGCGATAGAGGATGGTGGGGTGCCACAGTAGGGGATGATGGTGGGGTGAGGCGATAGAGGATGGTGGGGTGCCACAGTAGGGGATGATGGTGGGGTGAGGCGATAGAGGATGGTGGGGTGCCACAGTAGGGGATGATGGTGGGGTGAGGCGATAGAGGATGTTGGGGTGCCACAGTAGGGGATGATGGTGGGGTGAGGCGATAGAGGATGTTGGGGTGACCCAGTAGGGGATGATGGTGGGGTGAGGCGATAGAGGATGTTTGGGTGACCCAGTAGGGGATGATGGTGGGGTGAGGCGATAGAGGATGTTGGGGTGACCCAGTAGGGGATGATGGTGGGGTGAGGCGATAGAGGATGGTGGGGTGCCACAGTAGGGGATGATGGTGGGGTGAGGCGATAGAGGATGGTGGGGTGCCACAGTAGGGGATGATGGTGGGGTGAGGCGATAGAGGATGTTGGGGTGACACAGTAGGGTATGATGGTGAGGTGAGGCGATAGAGGATGTTGGGGTGCCACAGTAGGGGGTGATGGTGGGGTGAGGCGATAGAGGATGTTGGGGTGACACAGTAGGGGATGATGGTGGGGTGCCACAGTAGGGGATGATGGTGGGGTGAGGCGATAGAGGATGTTGGGGTGACACAGTAGGGGATGATGGTGGGGTGAGGCGATAGAGGATGTTGGGGTGACACAGTAGGGTATGATGGTGAGGTGAGGCGACAGAGGATGTTGGGGTGACCCAGTAGGGGATGATGGTGGGGTGAGGCGATAGAGGATGTTGGGGTGACACAGTAGGGGATGATGGTGGGGTGAGGCGATAGAGGATGTTGGGGTGACCCAGTAGGGGATGATGGTGGGGTGAGGCGATAGAGGATGGTGGGGTGACCCAGTAGGGGATGATGGTGGGGTGAGGCGATAGAGGATGGTGGGGTGACCCAGTAGGGGATGATGGTGGGGTGAGGCGATAGAGGATGGTGGGGTGACACAGTAGGGGATGATGGTGGGGTGAGGCGATAGAGGATGTTGGGGTGACCCAGTAGGGGATGATCGGGCAGGAAGGATTCTAAGCTTCTTTTTAGGCCAGTGTTCCCTCCGTGACTGATGGTCATCCATACTTTCTGCCTGCATGGTGGGAGTTGTAGTAGGTTGTGCCTTTGGGCCGGTGTGTTTGCCTCTGGTCATGTGACGTTCTCCTGGTGCTGTGAACTAGTCTTTCTAGGTCCGATCTTTGTGCGTCGTGTCATGTTTGCTTTATAAACGTTTTACCCGGATTCCTGGTCGCCACCGTTGAGAATTCTCCTGATCTGTTGGGACATAGCGGCCATTGTCTTTGCTGACTGGTGATGTCAGGAGTCAATGAGCAGCAGTAAAGGTGTCATAGATAAGAGGGGGGATGGGTGGGCTGTGTCAGCACTGAACGCTCACTGCCCCAGAACTTCCGGTGATGCAGCAGTGGAAAATCTGACCTGAAGTAAAGGGGACAATCGTCCATTCCTGGGGTCACTACCTGTCTCCTGTCAGAGCTGTTCATGGCCGCTATGTCTTTGGCTTTGCAGGACACGAGGTGTAAATCTTTTTCTCAGTCTGGGATACCCTGAGAGTGTCTGGTCACCCACAATACTGTCATGTAAAGCTCCCCCCCCCCCTCCTCCGCCTTGTGTTCTTTCCTTTTCTTGTCTTTAATTATTTACCAGAGATCGATAACCCGATAATTCCCAGGGTGATAGATTTACATTTGTCTCTGCACAAAAGAGCACAACCCCCAGCATCCTCCAGGGGCTTGTGAGGGGGAACACAGGGCTGGCTGGATTTTGCGCTATGCATCCCTAATGTTGTGAAGTCTCTGCAACTTCCGGGACTGGAGGCCTGGAATGTGTTACCGGAACAAGGAAACCAGAGGATTCTGCTAAGAGGATGAGGAAAGTAAAGAGATGAACAAGATAGAACCTACAATACCCGATCCAGAAATACAGGAATGATGGAAATGTAAAAAAACTGAAATCTGATATTGCTTAATTAATCGCCAAACCCCCAAGAGCTGAGAGAACTGTCCATGACGCATACTACAAAAACACTTATCCTGTTCATGTTGTATGTCAGAGACTGTTATCCTGGCCGTATCATATACCAGGGAAGAGACATAAAAATCCTGGCAAGCAGACCACCAATGTGTGCCCCCTTTTGTACTTTGATGACCTATCCTTGCAGTTTTCTCTGTATCATCTGGACATGGCAGAAGGCAGAAGCACATGGCAGTCTGCATGTTGGTATTACCTAGTGTTGAGCAAACCTGTCAAAATGTCTGGGTTCAGCATCTTTGGCCAAACCCAAGTGCTACCAGGACCAGAGCGAATACATGCTTGTGAGGGCAGGAACAATGCAGCAGATACCCCTTGGGACAGCACATGGGGTCTACACCTCGGGTTATCAGATACCCCTCGGGACAGCACATAGGGCCTACAGCTCGGGTTATAAGATGCCTCTCAGGACGGCACATAGGGTCTACACCTCGGGTTATCAGATGCTTCTCGGGACAGCACATAGGGTCTACAGCTCGGGTTATCAGATACCCCTCGGGACAGCACATAGGGTCTACAGCTCGGGTTATCAGATGTCTCTCGGGACAGCACATAGGGCCTACAGCTCAGGTTATCAGATGCCTCTCGGGACAGCACATAGGGCCTACAGCTCGGGTTATAAGATGCCTCTCGGGACAGCACATAGGGTCTACTGCTCGGGTTATCAGATGCCTCTCGGGACAGCACATAGGGTCTACAGCTCGGGTTATCAGATGCCTCTCGGGACAGCACATAGGGTCTACACCTCGGGTTATCAGATACCCCTCGGGACAGCACATAGGGTCTACAGCTCGGGTTATCAGATACCCCTCAGGACGGCACATAGGGTCTACAGCTCGGGTTATCAGATGCCTCTCGGGACAGCACATAGGGTCTACACCTTGGATTATCAGATACCCTTCGGGACAGCACATAGGGCCTACAGCTCGGGTTATCAGATGCCTCTCGGGACAGCACATAGGGCCTACAGCTCGGGTTATCAGATGCCTCTCGGGACAGCACATAGGGCCTACTGCTCGGGTTATCAGATACCCCTCGGGACAGCACATAGGGTCTACACCTCGGGTTATCAGATACCCTTCGGGACAGCACATAGGGCCTACAGCTCGGGTTATCAGATGCCCCTCGGGACAGCACATAGGGCCTACAGCTCGGGTTATCAGATACCCCTCGGGACAGCACATAGGGCCTACAGCTCAGGTTATCAGATACCCCTCGGGACAGCACATAGGGTCTACAGCTCGGGTTATCAGATGCCTCTCGGGACAGCACATAGGGTCTACAGCTCGAGTTATCAGATACCCCTCGGGACAGCACATAGGGTCTACAGCTCGGGTTATCAGATGCCTCTCGGGACAGCACATAGGGCCTACAGCTCGAGTTATCAGATACCCCTCGGGACAGCACATAGGGTCTACAGCTCGGGTTATCAGATGCCTCTCGGGACAGCACATAGGGTCTACAGCTCGGGTTATCAGATACCCCTCGGGACAGCACATAGGGTCTACAGCTCGGGTTATCAGATACCCCTCGGGACAGCACATAGGGTCTACAGCTCGGGTTATCAGATGCCTCTCGGGACAGCACATAGGGTCTACAGCTCGAGTTATCAGATACCCCTCGGGACAGCACATAGGGCCTACAGCTCGGGTTATCAGATGCCCCTCGGGACAGCACATAGGGCCTACAGCTCGGGTTATCAGATGCCTCTCGGGACAGCACATAGGGTCTACACCTCGGATTATCAGATACCCTTCGGGACAGCACATAGGGCCTACAGCTCGGGTTATCAGATGCCTCTCGGGACAGCACATAGGGCCTACAGCTCGGGTTATCAGATGCCTCTCGGGACAGCACATAGGGCCTACTGCTCGGGTTATCAGATGCCTCTCGGGACAGCACATAGGGTCTACTGCTCGGGTTATCAGATGCCCCTCGGGACAGCACATAGGGCCTACAGCTCGGGTTATCAGATGCCTCTCGGGACAGCACATAGGGTCTACACCTCGGGTTATCAGATGCCCCTCGGGACAGCACATAGGGCCTACAGCTCGGGTTATCAGATACCCCTCGGGACAGCACATAGGGCCTACAGCTCGGGTTATCAGATACCCCTCGGGACAGCACATAGGGTCTACAGCTCGGGTTATCAGATGCCTCTCGGGACAGCACATAGGGTCTACAGCTCGAGTTATCAGATACCCCTCGGGACAGCACATAGGGTCTACAGCTCGGGTTATCAGATACCCCTCGGGACAGCACATAGGGCCTACAGCTCGGGTTATCAGATGCCTCTCGGGACAGCACATAGGGTCTACACCTCGGATTATCAGATACCCTTCGGGACAGCACATAGGGCCTACAGCTCGGGTTATCAGATGCCTCTCGGGACAGCACATAGGGCCTACAGCTCGGGTTATCAGATGCCTCTCGGGACAGCACATAGGGCCTACAGCTCGGGTTATCAGATACCCCTCGGGACAGCACATAGGGCCTACTGCTCGGGTTATCAGATGCCTCTCGGGACAGCACATAGGGTCTACTGCTCGGGTTATCAGATACCCCTCGGGACAGCACATAGGGCCTACAGCTCGGGTTATCAGATGCCTCTCGGGACAGCACATAGGGTCTACACCTCGGGTTATCAGATGCCCCTCGGGACAGCACATAGGGCCTACAGCTCGGGTTATCAGATACCCCTCGGGACAGCACATAGGGCCTACTGCTCGGGTTATCAGATACCCCTCGGGACAGCACATAGGGCCTACAGCTCGGGTTATCAGATACCCCTCGGGACAGCACATAGGGCCTACACCTCAGGTTATTGTGAGACCTGATCCCATAGTCTTCCTCATTGCCGCACCTGTTGGATGTTTCAGAATATTTATCTAGCTCTTTGTCCTCTGTTGCGATTTATAGCCATATAATTTGCTGTGAATTCAGACAATTGTACGTGGAGGCACACAAGACTCATTCATCCCCAGAGATGCAGACTGCTGAGTAATGGAGGATCTGGCTGGCACCTCAGCTGTGGCAGATGCTTCCATGTTCTCCTGATGCCGTAGCTCATATTGTTCTGATATGAAGGGGAACTGGAGGGTCCAACCACAAGACATGCTGCTTCTCAGTTTCTCTCCGCCGCCGCTGTCTCAATGATGATGATCTGCCGCAGCCACTGGTTTACGACCTGCTGACATTACTGTCCGTTTGCGCCTAGCCTTCTCAACCCCCTGAGGATTCTCGTAGAGACTTGATTGTTACGCGTAAAAAAGGAAACAGTAAAACCGAGCAGAATATAGCGAGATCTGCAGGCTTAGGTCAAGGCGTTGTTTGGAACGCTTCTTGCATTTTTACTTTCCACTACGGAACGTCTTTTCAGGATCCTAACACAAGCCGAACATTGGGAGGGAGCGCAGAGTGGGACATGTGACATTATTCTTTGGGTGGGGGAGCAGGGATTCCAGATTTACTAAATATTTGGAAGATGTTTGCTGTTGCTGTACGTCTGTACAATGGAGATGGCTGTGGTTCATATGACTGTCTGGTCCTGAAATCAGTAATGATCAGTCAGTCCCTATATAAGGGGACCTTACCTGCCATTTACTATCTTCTGATCTCCTTCCCATCAGTACAGAGCTGTGATCTGTGACTACACTTTGTCTCTGCTTGGTCTTGGTGATGGATCCTGCTTCTTGGTCTCTATATGGGATCTCCTCACAACATGTCCTGTATATATTCTGTATAACACCACAGGTGTCCTCTATGTACTGAATCTCCTCACATCTTGACGTGTGTGTGTGTGTGTTTGTCGGTGAAGGCGAGTGGGGGGGGGGTCTTGCTGGTTGGAGTTATTGGAATTGATCTCTCTGCGTGGTATAATTAATGTGAAGGTCTGGGATCTGATACATAGTGTTCATGTTTTCTAAAGGAATTCCACGTGTAAATCTGCGCCAATGTCAGAAGTAGAGAAATCGCATTTCCACAGTGATGAAACTTTCTGTGCAAAAACTCAGGTGTGAGGACAGAGGAGAACATTGCACTTGCTGGATGGAAACCAATAAACCTGTTGGTCTCCATCTCTGGTGTTACAATCTTCCCACCTCTTACATGGATGCAGAACTGCCCCCTACAGGCCACTCAGCATCACTTTGGGCCTGCCAGGTGTTTGCATCTGGTATTGTAGATACCTGCATGTTCAGAAGCTGCAGATCGGGGAGATGTGGACATCCAGCCTCCAGTGAAATCCATCTTGTTCTTACTTTTGTGCTCTTCTTGCCTCAGTCCAGACATGGCTTTTGATGTTTAGTGGGGGTTCAGGCTGTTCCTGGCCAAGCTGGTGGAATATTAATGTGGATGATATGTTTGATCCTTGTGACCTGTGCGGGGTCGGACCGGGGCCCTGTACGTGCACCCAATACAGAGCTGCAACCTTTTATGGAGAGATTCTGGACTTCCCAACCATACAACTGTGCAGGAAAAGTTTATAACGCGGGGCACGCAGCCAACGCTGGCGCCCAAATTTGAAGCAGATTGTTCTTCTCTGAGCTCATGTGAAAGTTCTCATCCTGGTTACTTCATGCAAAGGTTTAGAGGAAAGAAGACTCTTCATCGAGATGGTGAAGATGTGTCCACGGGCGAGAGAGACCGCATGAACCTTCGCAGATGATGGTTAACCCTTCACTAGCCTGGTCCTCGTGTGTCGGCTGATGAGTGATGATGAGGCTAAAAATGAAAAGATTCTGGTTTTGGTTCTATGACGCAACATGGTAATCCAATGTATTAGTATCATATAGTAAACAGATATATAGGTGGTGCATCATAGGAGGCCTGGAAGGGGATGATATGTCCGAGGGAGTGTTATGTAGGAACAGCTACCTGCGTCCTAGGTAGACTATGGTAATTCTGATGATAGTAACATAGTTAATGAGGTTGAAAGAAGACAAGAGTCCATCAGGTTCAACCTAGGGAAACCTACTTTACTGACCCAGAGGAGGGCCAAAACCCCTATGAGGCAGATGACAATTGCCCCATCACAGGGAGAAAACTCCTTCCCGAGGGTTTGGTTACCAAAGTAGTGGTAGGAGGTTGGGGACTGATATGGCGGCACTGGTGGTTCAGAATGGAAGACTGGAATAGAAGTGGCATCCGGGATCCGTCTGGAATACAGCAGAGTGAGAAGCGGAATTGTATATTTGCCGGGCAGGAGAGTATCTGGCCACACCTATCCAGCGATGTTTGGTCATGTCATGAGGATGCATAGAGGCTGACGCAGGGTTAAGATGCCGACGCATGGTGATGTGGAAAGCCCCTGGAGACCGGATCTCTGCCAGATAATCAAATTTTTTGGATCTACTGTCGCCATGTTGTTGTAATACTGTTTATACCTATAACTTACTTATGATGCCAGATCCATAGACCTTAAATACACTACGAGTCAGCACACCTGCGGGACATTCTGTCTACTTTATCATTTGTTCTTTTCTTTGCTCAGGTTCTTGGTGAGTCTCTTAATTGTTCGGCTTTATTATTTTCAGATCGCCCAAAAATATGACCCTCAAGTAGAGGAAGAGTTGCGTCTGTGGATCGAGGAGGTCACCGGCATGAGGATCGGAGAAAACTTCCAGCTTGGACTACGAGATGGCGTCATTCTCTGCCAGTGAGTGCACATCAGTTCTATGCTGCGGAGTCTGATAGAATGTTCCAGAACTATTGGTTGAATATAGACCACAGGAGCTCTGCTTGTGTTGGGAGAGAGTAAGTGGCCTCAATAGTTGGTATAAGAGAAACAGATCACTGATCTCGGGGAGACCAGCCAAAGAAAACACTGCTGGCTGCTAGTTAAAGCGCTCAATGCAGTGACATCCCGAAACAGCTGTCTGTGGATAGTTACCTGGCCTTGGTTTTTCCCTTGTCATTACATTGACTTATAGGGCCACTTACTATGGTGGTTTTGGTGGTTTCCCTACAGGAGCCACCCCCTTGGCTGGGTCCTTCCCAGAGTAATATCTGGCTAGTCCTGGGTTTGGAGACTCTTAAATGAGGCTCCACGGGCTCTTGTTCTGCAAATAGATAGTTGTTAAGCAACAACTGAGTGGCCCAAGTGGTTGTTGGCGAATGAGTGAGCAGTCTGTGTGCTGGAAGAGAGCGAGCGCTCCAGCGGATGTTACAGAGTGAACAAACAGCCCTGTTGGTTATAAGGGAGTAAGTGAGCAGCCTGTGTGCTGGGGAAGAGTGAGCATCCCTGGTTGTTGGGGAGAGGGGGAGCGGCCCGGCACTTGTTTGGGAGTGTTTGATCTTTGTCTCTTGCCTCCTCTAGTCTCATCAATAAGCTGCAGCCGGGAGCAGTGAAGAAAATCAATGAAGCCAAAATAAACTGGCACAAGGTAAGGTCGGGTCCACGGCTCCCTGGGACTCTTGAGTGTCTGACACTTTGTGTTCCGTATTATTGTATACATGTGATGTGCACTCATCAAGACTTCTACTTCATCTGCAGCTGGAGAACATTGGGAACTTCATCAAAGCCATGCAGGATTATGGGATGAAGCCGCACGACATCTTTGAGGCCAATGATCTGTTTGAGAATGGAAACATGACGCAGGTCCAGATCTCACTGGTGGCCCTCGCCGGTCTGGTGAGTCTCCATATACATTCAGTCCAGGTGAAGTTACGTATCAATGATTCACATGACTCGCCTTCTGCCCTCAGCGATACCGTGATGACTTTGTATTGTGGTGCACTGTATGGCAGCACCAGGTTGGCCCATATATCTGTACACCAGTTATGTCTATGGATGCCCTGGGGCGTCATCACTACTTGTGGACGGATATGATCCTCCTGATCCCTAGATCATACATTGTCAGATTTCAGTGTGAAGAAAAGGGACCCCCATCCCACTGTAGAGGGAAGCCATGCTCCGGGCACCACCATAGAGTAGTGTCTGGGAATGGCTCGGCGAGTGATGCTTCTGATTTTAGATCCGCTGGTCAGTCTTCTTGAGTCCTGATGAAATCTTTTAGGTTCTTTATCAAAAACTTAGAGGATGTACCATCAGGTACATCCTCTTTAATCTGACCCAGGGATAGAACGGTGCCATCACGGGGAAGCCGGTGCCGCGGTCCATTTTTTGAACTGCAGCCCGATTCCCATGTACGGCGCCGTTCTATCAACGGGTCCCGGGCCGGAGCTGAAGCACAGGAGGCAGGCTGGCCCGCCCCCAGTGGGAGGGAATTCCCTCCCCTCTATGACGTGGCTTCATTAGAATCAATGGAGCCATGTCATAGCCGCTTCAGCTCCTGCCTGGGACCCGTTGATAGAACAACGCCGTACACTGGAACCGGGCCGTGGCTCAAAAGACTGACCACGGCAGCGCCTTTCCCGTGACGCCGCTGTTCTATCCCTGGGTCAGATTAAAGAGGATGTACCTGAGGGCATATCCTTTTTAAGTCAATTTTTTCCTTGTAGTGACCAGAACAGTGAACGTCTGATCCCTTATTTTTGTAGGCCAAGACAAAAGGCTTCCACACCTCGGTGGACATCGGGGTGAAGTATGCGGAGAAGCAGAGGAGGCAGTTTGATGATGATAAGCTGAAGGCCGGACAGAGCGTTATCGGGTTACAGGTAGGACTGTGGTGTGGGGGAGCTGTCCTGTGTGTGTCTGTGTCACATGGCGGTCTGTTTGGAGGCGCCCGATGCTGCCCTGTGTCTGCATTGTTGGTGTCACATGGCGGTCTGGTCGGAGGAGCCCGGTGCTGTCCTGTCTGACCCTGTGCTCCTTCCAGCAGATAGTGGTCCATACATGTCTGAGGGGTCCTGCTTTACAGGGACACTATTAAGGTACACAACCTATAATGAGCCCTGCAGCTTCTTCGTTCCTTGCTTTTTGGTGGTCTTGGGGGTCTGATATCCCAGCAGAATATGGTTTACAGGATGGTGGATAATGGTTTGAATTTTTTTTATTTGAGTTTTCAAAGTATAGAAAGCATTTCACATACACAGCGGAGTATCCCTCCACCTATGGTATTCAAGGCTTAGAAGGTAACATAGAAAACACAAAATGCAGAATAATATTCCAAGATATCCTATGCAAGATCTTTCCTTTTTATAATTTTGTTTTTGACTCCCGCCTGTGAAGGAGGCGGTATCCAGAAGCAGATGGCGCTGGTCACATTGAGCTTCATGAACAGCGTTGTATCTGGGCCGTCACTGCTGCATGACGGTAGCTTCAGGTGTTCATGTTAGGTTGTCAGTGAGGTGTTTGTTGGACATCGGTCATGGGTCCTGCCTGCTCTTCTGTAAGGATGGACGTGACAGCGGCTGCTGCCATTTAGTCAGTGACTGAGAGCCCTGTACCCGTCTCCCCATGGAGTTCTCTGCTTCTTCCTCTGAGCAAGTCGGCAGCAGATGTCACTCAGCGCTCCAGCCATTCATATATGGTCTGAGATGTATAAACATTGGACTGAGGCCTGTGGTGCATAATAGAGCGGCACGTGTCTTCTATAACAATTAAGGCAGGTGAATTTGCACTTTAGTTATTGTTCTCTGGACACTTTATCCCAGAACTCCCAACGTGTTTTGTCCATTATTCTCCATGTTTTGTGTGTTGCTAATGAACCGCACATTCCTTAGCTCAGATACATTTGTCACGGCGTTGCGGGTCTTGTAGCCTCCAGAATGAGGTGGCCATTACTGCAGTACCGTGTAGTGACTTCTACATGATGGATGTGGATTCCAATCGAAGCTTCTAATGTTACGGTTTTGCTTCCAGATGGGAACCAACAAATGTGCCAGTCAGGCAGGTATGACTGCCTATGGTACCAGAAGACATCTGTACGACCCAAAGATGCAGACGGACAAACCATTTGACCAGACGACTATCAGCTTACAGATGGGGACAAACAAAGGAGCCAGTCAGGTCAGTGACATCCTGAATCCTCCGCATGGGGAGGGGGAGACCCTGCGTCTGTAGAGAAGTACCTTTAGGTGCTGCCAGCCAGTAGCTGCATCAGAGCTTCTACTAACCAGACCTGTTGTCTGCCATTCCACAGGCCGGCATGCCCGCACCAGGAACAAGAAGAGATATCTACGACCAAAAAGTCATTCTGCAGCCATTGGACAACTCTACCATTTCACTACAGATGGGAACCAATAAAGTGGCATCTCAGAAAGGAATGAGTGTGTATGGCCTGGGGCGCCAAGTGTACGACCCCAAATACTGCGCAGCACCCACAGAACCTATCATACACAATGGCAGCCAGGGGACCGGGACCAACGGCTCAGAAATCAGTGACAGCGACTACCAGGCCGAGTATCCGGACGAGTACCCAGGGGAGTACCCTGACGACTACCCTAGAGATTACAATGGCCAGTACAGCGACCAGGGCATAGATTACTAGAGGGCAGTCTCTGCTCAGTATTAGTTCCTGATTTTATTCAATGAAGACCAAGCTAGCCTTGTGTAATTTCCGTCTTCCTTTACGACACTACTATGCTTTAATATGGAAAGGAAATCTGCCTTATGTCCATTCCTTTATTTGGTTCAGCCTTTTGTATCCCTAGTTGCCTTCTAGTGCTGAGAGCGACAGTTCTGCAGCGTAACAACCGATTGTGTATGAAGTATAAAGGAAACTGTGAATAATGAAGGGAGACTTGTACAGTTCTATTGGGATCCAGCGTTTAACCTATAGAGGCGCACGCCAGGATCGAATGCTGCCGCCATGCTTTCTCTTTGTTTTTAGTTCTCATTGATAAACCAAATGGAGTTGCTTTTTTTATCCTCCTATTTTTCTGATCTTTTCGCTGATCTTGTCATCTGTCGTATGGGTGCCGAGCCATCGGGTATCTGTAGATGGGAGCCGGGTGTGTGGGATCATGTGGGTAAAGGCTGTCAGATGCAAAGTGCCATGAAGTCTGTGCCATGGTTGTGCCTCACTTCTCTCCATATGCAGTTCTTAGTGAATTATATAACGTATGACCCCAACATGAGCGTCTGCTGGTCTGGACTGGGACCAATTCCCACCAGACTGGGGATGTAACTCCAGGCGGTGTAGGACTCGTAGTATAAGGCTCGTGAGATGGAAGAGTATTGGTGGTTCTGTTTTCGTGTTTGTGGTGAATAGCGGCAATTAAAAGCCATAAATCTTTGAAGTGAAGCAGCTGGTCATAAGAACAGTGCCAATCCTGACTGCCGGGCCCTGTAGACATGACACTTGTATATATGTATATTGTGATTGTCGCCTATTCACCACACTTGCTGCAATCCGCAGTGTCTTTTTGTCAGTAATTAGATTTTACATGGTGTCAGAAGACGGTCGTCCCCTGACTGCCGTTATATTATACGGACATTCCTCTACGTACAGAGCCGTCCGCCCCCTGACTGCCGTTACATTATACGAACATTCCGTTACGTACAGGAGGACCAGAGTTCAATCCAATGTCTAAACCCCAAAGGTGCCAGGAAAAAAGTTCTTTATTTTGCAATGAGATATTCGGTGTAGTGGTGTTGAGGGTGTCCCGTGTATGCAGCTGTCAGTGGTGGCTGTCGTCGGCTTCCTTCTATTTCTTTTTTCTGCTTCCATATTATAACGGCAGCTTTAGAGTTAATTGGTCCTTACATATCGCTTATTACCGCGCGTATCTGACACAATGTTCTGGTGGTCGGTGGATTTCTGTACCTACTTAGTGGATGTGACAGCCAGCTCACCTTCAGCTGATACGTGTGCACACTCAGAGTTCCAGAATAGAGACTCATTCAGGCTTGGGTGGCGTGACAACTGATGGTTAGATGTGTGCTGGGGTCACGGACGGCTTTGGGGGGGATGGTTATGATTTGTGTGTGTGTCGGGGGTAGCGGTGTGCTATTATAAAAAGGAACAGAATTGCCCTCTTGGTGCTGCTGTTGGAGTTGGCTACAAAGCCCCCGGTCTTTTACTCTACCACACAGAACTTGACAGCAAAAGCTAAAATCTGGGACCCTGCAGATGTCTTCTTGACTCCTGGCTCATGAGTCTTATGAGGCTTCTTGGATTATGCCGCCATATTGTACCCGTGTAGATGTGCTTTTTCTTTTATGTGTATTTATTGTCACATTTCTCAGCATAAACCGATCCCAATGTATTTTTTATAAATAAATTTTGATATTTTTTTCCCCCTGAAATTTAAACTTGTTCTGGTTCTTTTGTTTGTTCACAAAGTCGCCGTCTCAATGTCATTTGGTGCCAAAAGAATTGACACTAAAGGCAACACATATATATGTACGATGTTCTCAGACATTTCTATCAGGTTGCATGGGCCCGCACTGTATGTGTCTGTATAAGGTCCTGGGTATTAGGAACCATTTGGGTATATTTTGCGCTGGAAAGGCCAGTGACTTGCTTGTCTAGTGTCCTGGTTTTGGTTACGATTCGGTGTGTGGTAATAGGAGTCCAAATGAGCCGATATAAGTCGGCCCCACTCTTGGTTCTGCTGAATTATAAAGGACTGTGTGCACATCGCCTCGCACTGCTGCTTACCTGCAAAATCTCATGGATATTATGATTATGGTAACTCCTATATTGGTGTGGTTCTCGCCTTTTTTCAGTGTCTGATGGTCACAATGTACAACTGGTGCGGTGATGCTGACCGGTAGAACCGTGTGTTCTGGAGGCCTCTAAGTGAAGGAGACGGGGCCGGTTGTTGAGGCTTCGCTGTAGGAGCTTTAAGCCCATCGCCAGCTGGTTGGTTGATGAATTCCTGGTATGTTCGGAATCTGACATAAACACAGCAGCTTTATTGGAAAATAAACCCGCATCACATTCTATAACCAGGGCCCCTACTATTTGTGTTCATCAGCAAAAATCTTACAGGAAACCTGGCAACCTGCTCCTTATGGAAAATGTACGTCCTGTGCAGTGACTGAGGGCTGGAGAATACTCCGGAAAGTCCACTCACCTACCTCCTGCACAGCTGTTAGCTGGCAGTGGTATTGAGGCCATGATCACAAGGCTACGGCGGACACTAAAGAGCTTAGCGTGGAAAGATTTACGTTCTAAGTAAATGTATGTGTGTGCGAAAGAGCCCGAACATTGTCACTTACATACCTGCTGTGGTCTATGCTGGCAGTATGTCAGGTGACTTTTTGTGGCCACTAGGTGACACTATAAGCATCAGATATGAAGAATAGGTAACTTCCCTCGTGCAGGCAGGGGGGGGGGGGGTGCTAAACAGAAATGATGACAATGGACAACGGATGTTTTGAAAATTTGTTTCCTTGGAAATTTGATGTGATTATCAGAAATTATTTCCGCTTGGCGCCAAATGGGTTTATTATTGTCTGTATTGTGTAGAAATTCTGAGAAGCTTTAAAGAAAAAGTCTGACAGGCAGGGGGTATGGAAGAAAATAATAAGACATAAACTTGCCTATCCCCGTAGCGCCACTCCCAGGTCGCAAAGACAGCTCTTGTAGCTGCAATGTCACATAGTGGGCTGAGTGACTGCCTGATCAGCCAATCAGGGTGGGACACCAAATAATTGCCCAGCTTGGCCGTGATGTTGCAGCTAAGTTGGGGATGTGACTTACCTGGCTTCCAGCAGAAGGTGACTAGAGATGATCGAACATTGGAAAATCGTAGGTTCTATCAGACTCGAACATTCTTGAATCTGCCGCATTTGATTTCTGATGTCTTCTCAGTCCGTGCGGAAGGAGGAGAGTGCCCGGGGACCACCTTGAATTCCGGGATTCAGCCTATTACCTAGGCTGAATCCTGGAATTCCAGGCAGTCCCCCGGCCATGCTGCGATTTTCCGATGTTCGACCATCTCTAAAGGTGACATCCGCCGCCGCTACTGCTGTTGACTGGACCTGGAAGCGGTGCGACGACGTGTCAGTTTGCGTGATTATTTTCTCGCACCCCCTGTGTGACTTTTTCAATTTCGTAGGACTTCTCCTAAGTTTTACGCACTATGAAGCATTATATGTACCCTGCAGCATTAGTTCCACTGAAACAAAAGGGTTTTGCTGCTGATCTTCGCCTGGACTCAATGTCTGGTGCATCCCGCTTTAGTGTGCAGTAGGGAATATCATTAACAGATCATCCTCTGTATATCCCTTATTAGTGTCTGATAATAATCGGCTATAGGTAGAGAGTATCATGCACAGATTATCCTCTGCACAGACAGAATAATGGGTCCAATGATGATGATGATCACTAATGCACCTATACGGCCCGTGTAGATGGTAATCTGTTCATATTATACCTATTGATTGGTTTATGGACCCTGGAGATGTGCCCTTCACAAGCGCTCAAGTTGGTTGTGACTACACACATCAGATGATGCAAGGCTAACCTGCCCTGGTTAACACATGTCTGTGTGATGCTACTTTGAGAATAAAGGATGGAATTGAGTATCTCTATTTTCCTGCATTCACACACACAGGATCCGCAGCAGATTTGATGCTGTGCCCAGTTATTTAGATAAAATCTGCTGCGATACGGTGTGTGAGAAGCTACCCTAAATCAAGAAACTTCTTTACTAGCTTTAAATCCCTTCAAGGGAGAAGACTCCTCGTCTAATCTTCACCTCCTGGATGGCAGGAGAGCAGTGTTGACATACTTAAACAGGGTCGAGGACATTCGTAAAGCTTTATTTGTACAGTCTGCAGGTCCTAATGCTGGCAGGAAAACAGTTAAACCTCCCCTTGCAAGACTGATATGTTCACCCATTGCAGAAACTTATAAGATGGAAGGCCTTCCTCGTCCTCTACGACGTAGAACACATTTAACTTAGGCTACAGCATCCTCATGGGCAGAACAAAATAACGTGTCTTTAGATTAAATTTGTAAGGCAGCCACCTGGGCTAATGTGTCAAGCACTACAGGCTGGAGGTCCATTCTGCAGGAGGTTCCGCATGTATTCCTTTGCAATTCTTGTTGTTGAAAAAATCTCAGATAAATCTTTGTCGAAACTCACCATCAGAAAAGCATCAAATGTGCAGCGAACATGATCGAATACCTGGAAATCCTCCTCAGATTAACGTCGTAACTAGAAGACCCATTCATGGTGGCCTCAAAAAAACCACAGAACTTAAATCCTGTACAAAATAATTTATTGCTGATTGGACATATTGCTGTCTATAGATGTTGTGTGTTCTGCTACCACGTGTTAAGACCAGAGTTCTTCTACTGCAATTCCCTGTTATACGGCTGTGGAGAAGGATAGGCTCTCACCAGAATCGGGCGTGTTCTCACACCAGATGGTATTGTAGTATTTACCATAGATGAAGGCAGCTCATGATGGCGGCTATGGAGGCCTATGCCGCCCTAGGACGGAGCCACGTCACTCTCTAGAAGTGACACTCCACTGTGTGCACAAGGTCTAAGAGGTGACAGGCAGGCTGTCACTTACAGCAGCTCCTAATCTCTTGTGGTCTCACACCATAATGCGCAAGGTTCACATACAAATATCAGGAATATTACAAAAATAAAATTCTTTCTATAAAATGTAAAGATTTGTACAGAAGTAGAAACCAGATCCACATATGTAGCGAAGGTTCTGAAATGTGAGCAGGACTAGAGATGATCGAACCTCAGGATTTTGCAGGTTCGATCGAATGTAAACGTTCTCAAACCTGTAGCATTTGATTCCTGATGCCTTCCCATTTTGTGGGGAAGGAGGAGACAGCCTGAGTACTACCTGGAATTCTGGGACTCAGCCTAGGTAATAGGCTGAATTCCAGGCAGCACCCGGGCTGTTTTCTTCCCCACGGACCGGGAAGGCATCGGGAATCAAATGCTGAAGGTTCTGCAAGGTTCGAGTTCGATAGAATCTAAGATTTACCGCTGTTCGATCATCTCTACACAGGATGCAGCTCTCTGGTCTGTTCCAGAAGAAGAGCAGAGGAAGATGAAAAAGGAAACCATGTGATCCAACTTCAAGGACCCGAAGGCAGTGATGGATGCATGAGTCCATATATTCCTTGTTGGGTTGGATAGTCTAGCACGTGGCACGCTCTGCTCTCGCTATTGGCCGCATTTCTGTACTATCCTCCCCATTCTGTAGTGGATGGTTCTTTAACATCTCGGGGTCACTGCTGCTTTGATTTATTAAGGTCTGTGGGATGAAGCACAGGGTGTTACTGTACACACAACAATGGTGTAGATCAGGGATGGGGAACCTTCGCCCCTCCAGCTATTGCTAAATTACAGTTCCCATCATGCTTAGACGGCCAAAGATATGCTGTCCAGATATGATGAGGATTGTAGTTTTGCAACAGCTGGAGGTGTGAAGGTTCGCCATGACTTTTATATATAATGTGGGTTCGGTAGCAGCAGTACAATCTGAGCCGTATTCACTTCAGCTGCTCCATTACAATGGATCAGGGCTCACAGACATGAGTAATGGCCACCTCCACCTGAAAAGGTAAGTCACTCCTCTAGTGTGAGGGTCTCGTGACATCTGCTCATGTTCTGACTTTACACAAACTATGGATCAAATTGACCAGCACCATCAAGGTCTACATCCTCAGTGGCCTGAATGGCGGCTGGTACGTGTTTATGTGTGCACAATGAAGGGGTGCTGATCTGGGTCCACGTGAGAAGGATTATGGAGGATCTTGTCAGGAGGAGCTGCCATCGCCTCAGGCCCTTTATATATGTGTCTGAATATAAAATACAGCAAATGATGTTGTGAACTTGAACCTACAAGGAAACCTGCTCACCCTGAGGTCTTCATCCATGAAATATGGTTTCTCAGCAGAGCCGTCGTTAGTCTCCATGTCTATGGCATAACACAGGAGCAGACTGTGTACAACCGCCTCAAACAAAGAAAGGAAGCTGTGGGCAACCAGATAGGCAAAGAAGGCCACCAGCAGCAAGGGAATGACCCACACGTGTAACTCGCGGTGATAGTTGAAAGCCATAAGTCCTCCGAACACAGTGAAGCACACGACAAAGACCTAAAGGGAAAGTAACATATCAGTCAGGAGGGATGAATACACAATGATTAGAGGCGATGAATGAGTGAGTGGCCATTGTGTTCATCCACATCATGGAGGCTTTTATCCCTGGTAAGGCCTGAGACCTTAAAGAGACAAGCCACTGCCTGAGCATCCTGTTCCTTCCCCCCGTGCATATGCAGCATGCTCAGGGCAGGCAAATGTGCATGTATTCCTCCCCCCCCCCCCCCCCCCCCCCCCCAGACCCTTCTGTCTTCTTCCAGAACCCTCTGTCCCTCCTCTAGATCTCTCTATACCCAACTTCTTTGCCCCTTCTCCAGACTTTACCCCCCCCCCCCCCCCGTACCCTTGAAGTGCCTCTGATCCTTTTCAAACTGTTCTGACCCTCCTCCAGACCTCTTCCCATACGACTTCTTTGAACCCTTCTTCAGACTTGACCACCCTCAAGGTTTTACGGCCAAGTGTCCCTGCTCATCCACTGATGTATGATCTGGGTAATCTGGGTCAGTAACCCAACGGACGAGCCGGCTCCCTCAGCTGTCACACAGACGCAGATATCGGAGCCCGGCATCTGCCGTGTCAGGCTTCAGTCACATATTGCATCCTGTTATATTATTGTTTTTCATCTTTTTAAAGACGCCTAGTCCTTATGCCTCCCCTCCTGGGTGGAGTCATTTGGTTCTTTACAATTCTACAATGTGCTCACTGCTGCCGCCTATGTCCATGTCAGGAACAATTTACCTAAAACAGGGATGGGGAACCTGCCGGGATACCTAAGGCTTTATCTGGAGGGCAGCAGGTTAGTCCCTGGACTATAAAGACCCCCTAGGGGCGCACTGCAGTAAAGAGGACAGGTAGAACTTCCTGACACTAGCTGATCTGGAAACCGTTTTTTCTCTGGAGTTCCCCTTTAAGGTCAGTTACATGTTTTTTTTTGTTTTTTTTTTTAAAGAGATGGATGCCCGGAAGCCTATCCTGCTGCACGAGGAAAACATATCCATCAAGTTTTGTGGCAGAGACGCAGTCCTCTTATCAAGCGTTAGAAAAAACACAGCTACTTTCCTGCTAAAACAGCGCCACCCCTGTCCTCAGGTTATATGTGGTATTACAATTCAGTTCCATTCACTTGCACCCCAACAGAGGAGAGCGGTCGTGTTTTTCTAAGCCTGGATAATCCCTTTATAAACAAATATCGAGTGAACCTTTTGTCAGGAACCAAAGTCGATGTGTCCGGAGGCTTCCATATCATGTGACGTGAGGATTACCTTTCCCAGAAAGATCAGGAACACCCCTGAAGATGTCAGCAAGGCCACGGACGGGGGGCTCTTCTCCAGGACATTGTAGGCATCTCTGGCGGACGTACACAGTGACGTCCCGTTGATCACAGTGGCGGTGTAAGCGTTCTATAAGTGGGAGAGAGCAGGAGCAGTGAGTATACATGTCGGCGTGGTTCCTCAGCGTCTCCCCATTGTATATATGTGGTATATATATAACCCTCTTGTGCCCCAGATTCACATCAATCAAACGTCTTTCCGCGTAAAACACTTGAGAGCTAACGACCAATTGTATTTCCAGCTGTGACAACTGTCTGAACTAGGAGCCACGAGGCCTGAAATAACTGTGCTGCCCTGTCTCAGGTCAGGAAAAGCCATAGAAAAGGGGAGGCCATAAGTCAGGAGAAGCCACACAACACCTCAGAGCACAGAAAGGTAAACATGAAATGGAACTAAAGATGTGAAGGAAAGACGATTCGCCGGCGGAGACATTACGGAACCTTTTGTTGCAGACACAATCTGGGTCAGATTAATGTCAGTCAATCACAGCTCATAGCTGCGTGATGATAGAGGGTGGTGGGCACGCCTGTCTCCATAGCTGTGTGATGATAGAGGGTGGTGGGCACGCCTGTCTCTATAGCTGCGTGATGATAGAGGGTGGTGGGCACATCTGTCTCCATAATGGTGTGATGATAGAGGGTGGTGGGCACGCCTGTCTCCATAATGGTATGATGATAGAGGGTGGTGGGCACGCCTGTCTCCATAACTGTGTGATGATAGAGGGTGGTGGGCACGCCTGTCTCCATAACTGTGTGATGATAGAGGGTGGTGGGCACGCCTGTCTCCATAACTGTGTGATGATAGAGGGTGGTGGGCACGCCTGTCTCCATAATGGTATGATGATAGAGGGTGGTGGGCACACCTGTCTCTATAGCTGTGATGATAGAGGGTGGTGGGCACGCCTGTCTCTATAGCTGTGTGATGATAGAGGGTGGTGGGCACGCCTGTCTCCATAATGGTATGATGATAGAGGGTGGTGGGCACGCCTGTCTCCATAGCTGTGTGATGATAGAGGGTGGTGGGCACGCCTGTCTCTATAGCTGTGTGATGATAGAGGGTGGTGGGCACGCCTGTCTCCATAATGGTATGATGATAGAGGGTGGTGGGCACGCCTGTCTCTATAGCTGTGTGATGATAGAGGGTGGTGGGCACGCCTGTCTCTATAGCTGTGTGATGATAGAGGGTGGTGGGCACATCTGTCTCTATAGCTGTGATGATAGAGGGTGGTGGGCACATCTGTCTCCATAATGGTATGATGATAGAGGGTGGTGGGCACATCTGTCTCCATAATGGTATGATGATAGAGGGTGGTGGGCACGTCTGTTTCCATAGCTGTGTGATGATAGAGGGTGGTGGGCACGTCTGTTTCCATAGCTGTGTGATGATAGAGGGTGGTGGGCACGCCTGTCTCCATAACTGTGATGATAGAGGGTGGTGGGCACGTCTGTTTCCATAGCTGTGTGATGATAGAGGGTGGTGGGCACGCCTGTCTCCATAGCTGTGTGATGATAGAGGGTGGTGGGCACGCCTGTCTCCATAATGGTATGATGATAGAGGGTGGTGGGCACGCCTGTCTCCATAATGGTATGATGATAGAGGGTGGTGGGCACGCCTGTCTCCATAATGGTATGATGATAGAGGGTGGTGGGCACACCTGTCTCCATAGCTGTGTGATGATAGAGGGTGGTGGGCACGCCTGTCTCCATAATGGTATGATGATAGAGGGTGGTGGGCACGCCTGTCTCCATAATGGTATGATGATAGAGGGTGGTGGGCACGTCTGTCTCCATAATGGTGTGATGATAGAGGGTGGTGGGCACGCCTGTCTCCATAATGGTGTGATGATAGAGGGTGGTGGGCACGCCTGTCTCCATAATGGTGTGATGATAGAGGGTGGTGGGCACGCCTGTCTCCATAATGGTGTGATGATAGAGGGTGGTGGGCACGCCTGTCTCCATAGCTGTGTGATGATATAGGGTGGTGGGCACGCCTGTCTCCATAATGGTATGATGATAGAGGGTGGTGGGCACGCCTGTCTCCATAATGGTATGATGATAGAGGGTGGTGGGCACGCCTGTCTCCATAATGGTATGATGATAGAGGGTGGTGGGCACGCCTGTCTCCATAATGGTATGATGATAGAGGGTGGTGGGCACGCCTGTCTCTATAGCTGTGTGATGATAGAGGGTGGTGGGCACGCCTGTCTCCATAATGGTATGATGATAGAGGGTGGTGGGCACGCCTGTCTCCATAATGGTATGATGATAGAGGGTGGTGGGCACGCCTGTCTCTATAGCTGTGTGATGATAGAGGGTGGTGGGCACGCTTGTCTCCATAGCTGTGTGATGATAGAGGGTGGTGGGCACGCCTGTCTCTATAGCTGTGTGATGATAGAGGGTGGTGGGCACGCCTGTCTCTATAGCTGTGTGATGATAGAGGGTGGTGGGCACGCCTGTCTCCATAATGGTATGATGATAGAGGGTGGTGGGCACGCCTGTCTCCATAATGGTATGATGATAGAGGGTGGTGGGCACGCCTGTCTCTATAGCTGTGATGATAGAGGGTGGTGGGCACGCCTTTCTGGGTACGGCAGGACTGTAGGGGGCAGAATTTTGGGGCAGCGTCCTAGTGACCCTCGGCATTGTCTATCGTGTGGCTCTGCTCCTTGTATAATGGATGGTGTCAGTAATAATGGCGGCTGTTCCTGACTAGTCTCCAGTCCCCGCGCCCTGCGCCTTTAATTGTGGAACTTCTGTAATAAATAGAAGAGAGCGAGAGGCGGAAAAAAGCGTCTGCCAAGTCCTGCTGGTGGCTGGGCTGCATTCCTGGCTCCGGCTTCAGCCTCTCTCTATGCAGGACGCCATTGTCCGCCTGACATTACAACTGATTAAATGTCAGAAGTTTAGGAAACTCTGAGGGCTGGGGGGATGCGGCCGGCTCTCCCCTCCTCGGGACGGAATAATCGCCCCTTTGTGTGACAGCTGAAAGAGACCCGACTGTAACAATATGAATCACAGAAGAAAGACGGTCGCCATGGAAACGTCAGCTCCATAAATAGCCAATGGGAGAGCAGAATTACACTGCTGGCTACCTCCTAAACCCCGCCCACTGGAAGAGCAACACAGGGTGATGGCATAACCCCTGAATGGAGACGCCCTGCAAAACTATGAGATAACAAACGGACAACCCCAAAGTACCACAACCGCACACACACAGTGCCACCCGCGAAGTATCACAACCGCACACACACACACACAGTGCCAACCCCAAAGTATCACAACCACACACAGTGCCACCCGCGAAGTATCACAACCGCACACACACAGTGCCAACCCCAAAGTATCACAACCGCACACACACAGTGCCAACCCCAAAGTATCACAACCGCACACACACAGTGCCAACCCCGAAGTATTACAACCACACACACAGTGCCAACCCCGAAGTATCACAACCACACACACACAGTGCCAACCCCAAAGTATCACAACCGCACACACACAGTGCCACTCGCGAAGTATCACAACCGCACACACACAGTGCCACCCCCGAAGTATCACAACCG